>NW_007071362.1:77972-112249 GCF_000164805.1 Carlito syrichta | reverse complement strand
CTGGCCGCTCCCGGCCATCGCAGCCTCGACCTGCTGGGCTCCGGCGATCCTTCCACTTCAGCCTTCCAAGTAGCCAGAATTACAGGCATGCGCTACCACGCCCAGCTGATTTTTTTATTTATTGTAGAGATGAGGTCTCGCTGCCCAGGTGGGTCTCGAACCCGCGGGCTCAGGCAATCCACTCACCTCAGCCTCCCAAGGTGGGGGATTACAGGCTGAGCCACTGAACCCGGCTCAAAATAGCTTCTTAATAACAATATGACAGGAACCAGTCCCCATATATCAATAATTAACTTAAAGGTGAATGAACCGAACATGCTACTCAAAAGGCATACAATGATACCTTGTATACAGAAGCGTGATCCTTTTCTTCTTTTTTTAAATTTATTTTATTTTATTTTATTTTTTGAGTTGGAGTCTCACTCTGTCACCCAGACTGGAGTGCAGTGGCCGCTCCCAGCCACCGCAGCCTCGACCTGCTGGGCTCCGACGATCCTTTCGCCTCAGCCTTCCGAATAGCTGGAATTACAGGCATGCGCTACCATGCCCGGCTGATTTTTTGATTTATCGTAGAGATGAGGTCTCGCTGCCCAGGCGGGTCTCGAACCCGCGGGTCAGGCAATCCACTCACCTCAGCCTCCTAAAAGCGGGGGATTACAGGCTGAGCCACTGAGCACGGCTCAAAATAGCTTCTTAATAGCAATATGACAGGAACCAGTCCCCATATATCAATAATTAACTTAAAGGTGAATGAACCAAACATGCTACTCAAAAGGCACACAGTGATACCTTGTATACAGAAGCATGATCCTTTTCTTCTTTTTTTTAAAAATAATTTTTTTAAATTTTAAAGATGTGGGGTACAATTCAGGGTTAGGTATACAAATGTTCATTATGCAGGTATCCTTGTTGATGAGGTGTGTGCCTCCCCGGCAGAATCCCACTACTACCAGTCCTTCCCCTCCCTGCTCCCCCACCCCCCAGGCAAATTCCCATTACTGACAATCCTTTTCTTTTTTTCCCCCAAAGTCAAACCTGTTTCACTTTATTTAATGAGAGAGAGAGAGAGAGAGAGAGAGAGAGAGAGACCACCCCAGGCAACTTGATGAGAGCTAGTCTCTACAATAAATAAATAAATAAATAAACCAGGTATGGTTGAGAGTGCCTGTAGTTCTGGCTACTTGGAAGACTGAGGCTGAAGGATCGCAGGAGCCCAGCAGGTCAACACACGGGTGACCATGAGCGTGCCACTGCACTCTCAGCCCAGGGGATGGAATGAGACTTCAACTCAAAAAAAAAAAAGTAAAAAACACCAACAGGTGTTGACAAGGCTGCAGGGAAAATGGAGCAATTCTGCACTGTTGGTGAGAATGTAAGCTAATTCAGCCTTTGTGGAAAGCAGTGTGGAAATTTCTCCAATAACTAAATATTGAGCTACAATTTAACCCAGCAGTCTCATTACTAGATTACATCCAGAGGAACTTGAATCGCTCCACAAAAAAGATACCTGCACCCATGTTTATTGCAGCACTGTTCACCATAGCAAAATCATGGAACAAACCTACATACCCATTGCAAGTGGACGAATAGAGGGAACAGATGCAGACTTGGGGTAACACAGAAAGAATGTCCACTCACAAGATGGGAAAAAGTGGGAAAACTTTGGTTACATTGTTGTTGCTGTGAATATCTTTGGTAAAGAAAAGTTCAGGTTGAGTTTTATTAAGAGCATTATTTTTAAAACTATAAGATTTGTAATGGTAATAGGAATGAATGCAACTATGCATGTGACATGGATGAAAAATTAATCATTCTCATGATAAATTTGACAAAGTCTTTGTAATTAGGGATATCTGTAATATTGGCACTTGCTCATTAATTCTGAATATTCTCATGTTGAGGATTTTCTTTATAAAAGAAGAAAAGTGAGATCTTTTATTAGTATAAGAAGTATCACATTTTGCTGAATAAAACCTTTATAGCTACTGTTACAAGATTGTACCTGCATTTTGGCTTTATAACCCATACCTACTCTGTTTTACTAATAATAAACAATACTGCTTAAAAAAAAAGTGGACTGAATAAAGAAAACATGGTACATATACACAGTGGAATACTATGCGGCCATAAAGAAGAACAAAATCTTGTCTTTTGCAGCAACATGAATGCAGCTGGAATCCATGTTTCTAAGTGAACTGTCACAGAAAAAAAACAATACCACATCTTCTCACTCATGAGTGGACACTAAACCCTGGGGACAATGGGCACAAGGATGGGAACCCCAGACACTGGCACGGCTATAGGAGGGAGGGATGGGAATGAGGGAGCACAACCACCCACTGGGGACCAAGTCCAGAAGCCCAGACTCTGTCTTGATGCAATATACTTACATAGCAAATCTTCACATATACTGCATGACTCAAATAAATTAAGATAAAATAAAACTGCAAAACATTGTTCTCAAATAAAAATAATGAACAAAGGAAAAACATCTAGACTCATGATTAATTTTAAACTAGACACAGGTGTTGTACTTTGTTAAGTGACAGAGAGGTGTTTGGAATAGTCTGTTTTTAATTTAGCACAGTGTATAGGTGCACCATTTAAAATTTATTATGATGTGCATTTTATATTTTATTTTGTTTTCTGTGTGTTATATTACACAACACAAATCTTTTAAAATGCGTGCATACTTTGGATGCTAAAAGTAGCAGCAGAAATTTTGGTGAGAAAGAAGGTATGTGTATGCTGTCAAGATATCTCTGTGTAGGTACTAATTATGTATACAGCAAAAAGTGGTGACTCAGCAATGAAGAACCCAGAGGTTACCACCTTAGTGAAGTAGTCCCAATTAACATCACCACAAAGAGAATAAAAGGGAACCGTGAGCCTCTTGAAATGATACACTGAGAGGGACACAACGTTAGTTTTATGATATGGTTTTTTTTTTTTTTGAGTTGGAGTCTCACTCTGTTACCCAGACTGGAGTGCAGTGACCGCTCCTGGCCACCGCAGCTCCCTCAACCTGCTGGGCTCTGGCGATCCTTCCACCTCAGCCTTCCAAGTAGCTGGAACTACAGGCACGCGCAACCACGCCCGGCTCATTTTTTGATTTATTGTAGAGATGAGGTCTCGCCAAGTTGCCCAGGCAGGTCTTGAACCCGTGGGCTCAGGCAATCCACTCACCTCAGCCTCCCAAAGGTGCGGGATTATGGGCTGAGCCACCAAGCCCGGCTAGTTTTATGATATGTTTATTAAAAACTCAGATAAATTCCAAATGAGGAATGTTCTAAAACCTAAATGACTGGGACACTTTTTTAAAAAAAAGAAAGGAAAATGAAAAGACAAAAGCTAAAATTTAAAATGACAAAGAAGGACTGAGAAATCCTACCCGAATACTTTTCCCTTATTAGTTAAAGAAATTGATTAAAAACCAACATCAGCCTGACACACTGAATGTACAAAGATCCTATGGCATTATTTGAAATCTCCTCCAGCGTTGCTGATGACTGACCACATACCCAACTTTCCAGAAAGCAGAGAAGCCAGGAGTGGCCAAGTGGCAAAGAAGTCTATTACTTTGTGCATCTCTTCAGGCCTTACCTTCAACTTATCTACCTGAGTTTTTAGGAGCTGACACAATGTAAATTCCAAGTTCTAGAAGAAGCAGAATGGCCGCTTAGGTCAGACTCCCTCCACTTCAAATTCTATAATCCTTTTTGAAAAAGGAAGGAGAAAAGAGAATGTTCTGTGTCAAGTTCTCAGATGGCACAATTTTCAGTAAGTTAAACAATGTTGAAACAACATTATACAGCTGCAATGACATGTCATAAACAAGTTAACCTTTGTAATGTGTGAGCAGTCTTCAAACCAAGGATCATCTACATTTCTCTGACCCACTATTTACTTATTAAAACATTCTAGGTTTTTACTAAACGACAAAATCTGGGTCCACCTATAATGGAATCAAACAATCAATGCAACATCAGAAGGTACTTTGAGTTAGCTAATGATTACTCAAGCTAACTGTTATCCTCCCTGTATTTATAGTTGTTCCCTGGAAGCTGGGGTTGCTCTGTCCCGACCTTTCTATCTTTTGCATCTAGAACTGCATCAGAACCAGGAAAGAGGGTCCTCTATGACTGCCATCACAGGGACCACAGATACAAAGCTGGAAAGCCTGCTCTTTAATTTTCAGATGACTGTTGACTATACGTGGTTCGAAGGGATTCCTTTCCCCAACATGTTTGGTAGTGACCTGAGAGTCCTGCGAGATGAATTTGTGGTGAAGGATGATGATGTCATCATACTTTCTTACCCAAAGTCAGGTAAGGAAGCCAGGTCTGAAATTGAGAAGGGGGTGGAATGGTGTCACCAGTTGAGTGCCTTCTCTGTGCCTTGCACTTGGCTATGTATTGGTGACCAGTGTGGTGTCCTCATGGAATTTCAAATGAGAAAAAAATAAGAAATTGTGGTTCAAAGGAATTGACTATTGGGCCTTGTAGAGAGAGTGAGATGTGAGATATGACAGAATGCGCAGGCAGATTTAAGTGATTGTATAGGGTAATTAAAGGGGACACATTACAGAGTATTTTATGGGAAAAAAGAAATGTATCCTGAGATAGCAACAGTGAATATGAAATTGCTAGATATAAAAGACAATAATCCTGACTCTTGTGTAAATGGCAAGGAAGACAACTCAAGATTATTGCAACAGAGGAGAGAGTGAACTCAACTCCAAAGATATCAAAGATAATTAATTTTTTTATAGAAAAAAGCAGAGTTTGGGGTCAGTAGCTGGAACACTACAAAGAAGAGCTTGATTCGCTATCAAGAGTAGAGTCCCTCTAAAGGCAGGCCAAGAACATGGACATTAAATGTGGGAAGTGAAGGACTTGATTAGATATCAAGGATGGGGGGACTCTGACTAAACTGAGCAGAATTCTTGCTCAATCAGCAGTCAACAAGGCTGGTAACAGAAGTCCAAGCTCGAGGCCTTGCCAAAGAGGGCTGAGGAGAAGCTAGGTCAAGTCTGGTCAAGGACAGTCTTTGTCAAACTGCAGGATGGGCTACCCGTGCCATGATATAGATTTGAAAGATTCTGAGAAATATCCAAGAATCAGAAAACACAGGAATGATATCTGTGTGGAGGGTAGATCAGGGGAGTTTCAGAGTTGAGGCTGGAAGTGCTCAAAGTGGTAAATTAATTGGAACCTGAAAATAATGCTAAGGAATTAGGAACTGCAAGGTAAATGTGAGACAACGTAAATCCATGGAAACTATTCAAATGGCAAAGTGACAATAGAATATTTTAAAGATCACTAGGTGCTCACTGTGTTGAAGAGTTAAGGCTCCAGCATAAGTAGAGGGAAGTAGGTAAGTAATAAATAGGGTAACGTCAGGTGAGTCAGTTGACAGCTGTGACTAGAACGAGGCAGTGGCAGAGGAAATGAGAGCGGAGCAATATTTAGGCTGTGGATTCAAAGTGATTTGGTGATCGACTGGACTGGGCAGTGTGTGTGAACTACTACACTTATAGACATTATGGGAGTGATAATAACATTTTTAGGGGGAGGGAGTCTGTCCTATGCATTGTAGAATGTTTACCAGCATTCTTGTCATCTGCCTACGAGAAGTCAGTAGCCTACCCAAGTTGTGACAACCCACAATGTCTGCAGACATTCCCAGTATCCCCTTGGGGAAGATACAATCACCCCCGTTGAGAATCATTGTATTGGGGTTGATGAGGAAGGAGGTGCTTACAGATTTCTGAGGTTTCCGGTCAGGAAAACCAAGCCCATATTGGAGCCATGCACTGAGGCAGAGAGAGCAGGCAAAGGGGCGTAGCTAGGGGAGCTGGCATGATCAAGAGTAAGCCATATTGCAGTCGGACTACAAAAATAATATAAGGAATGAGGGAACGTATGTGAAGCAAATTGTGCAAATGAAGCAAGTACACATGTGCAGTGGTTCGATGGTTTATTCAGAATGTTGCTTAAGAATATCTGAGGTAATTATTTTTCACTTGATCTTAGCCAAAGGGCCAAGAAGTCTTTTGTTGGACTTTTAGGTGGAATCTTAGTAAGCTGAACTCATAGAGGTAGATAATAGAGTGGTGGCTACTAGAGGCAGGGAGTGAATGAAAGAAAATGAAGAGTTGTTGGCCAAAGGGTACAGAGTTTCAAGTAGATCGAAGATTTATATTTTCATATGTATGGCACGATAGGGTGACTATAGCCATAATAATGTATTATATATTTCAGGATAACTAAGAGACTACATTTCAAATGTCTTAACATAAGAATAATAAATAAGTGAGGTGATCAATATTTCAATTACCTCAATTTACTCATTTGACATTGTATGTGTATAAATAAATAAATATACATATGTATGTACAGCAACACATCACATGGCACCACATTAATGTATACAATGATAATTTGCCAATTAAAATAATACTAATTAAAAGTATTTTGGAAAAGACACACTTTCTCACAACTTGGTCAAAAGAAGCAGAAAAGAGCCCAACATAGGAGTGCAGGTGTAGTTGAGCTACTTGTCTTGGGACACCTAAGAAACACATCTCAAACAAATGGGAATCTGTTAGTACAGCAAAATGTCTAAAATTGGGCAATTTCTCTGTTTTCCTTCAAAATTGCAATGATTCAATGATCTAGACTGCTAGGTCTGGTTGTAGGAGCCTTCTCCATGTGTTTACAAGATGGCTGCTCTACCTGTAGTCCCTGCTTCCATGAGGAAATTTGGGCCTGGAAAATGGTAGAACTCAGTCTCCTGTTGGAGTCTAGAATGTCTGCTAAAGAATTTACCCTTAATTACTACATCTCTGCCTTCCCAGGTAGTATGTATGTGAGTCTAGCTGGATATATAAAATGAGATCTGCTGTTGTAGGTGTCTGTTTTGTGAAAGGGTCATAGATGCAAAGCAATCCTTAAATGCAGAAGAAGCAGAGAAACCAAAGAATAAGGTAAAAAGCATTCTAGTATGTGGTGAAGGTTGATTTCTTGGAGAACTTACAGACAGAAGCAATATCTTGGGGTAGGAACAAGATAGATAGAACTCCACACTGTCACCTCCCCCTCCCCCTGAGGTCCAGGCTTATATCCCATAGGGAAAGGACATACATTCTTCAGAAAGAATCGCAGGACAATTGAAGTCAACCCCCAGGAAGAGACAAGAATGCTCTGTGCGTCATAGCCTATAACTTACCAAACAGCAGGAGTACATGTTTACAGTAACATCAAGGTTGTCTTGGCTTGCACAAGGAATAGAAAGCAAAGTAGAAATCTTAGAGGCATTCCCAGGACTGGGGTTAATCAGTAGCTCACACAGCACATTAGCATCCAAGATGGAGTAACTTCAGCTTCTGGACTCCTCCCTTGTATTTTGGTTCTTACGTTCTCATGTGACCTCCTCTTTTTCAACGGTTCCTTAGCTTTTACGAGGCAAGGCTGTGGGTGATGCTGTGTGGCTGCAGCAGCAGCACAAACAAGAGTAGCTGACAACACCTATGCCAGGTGTAAGACACGGGATTAATAATCAATGTTGTCACCACGATTCTCGAGAGGAGAACCACTGGAGAAAGAAAGAGTAGAGCCAGACATTGTGGTTACTAGTTTACACACATCTTGGAGGGCTAACATTAAAGTACCCCTCAATTATCAGGAAAATATACACAGTATTTGGTCTTAATAGTGGCACAGCGTCTCCCTCTTGCAGCAGTTAATGCATATAAGGTCACATAGTTTTGTACAATAGCCTTGCAAATGAATGTCATGTTAGAGTTTATTGGAAATCATTTGGGAGCTGTCATTGAGAGACCACAGCGAGCAGTGAGTGAAGACTTCGGCATGTCAGATCACATCATCAGTGACTAGAGATGGCACAAAGATTGTAGCTAAGTGATCACACCAATGAAAGACAGTCCTTGTCTATCTAATAACCACGTGGGGGAAATTAGTAGGTTCACCAACTGGTATTGTTCATTATCCTTGGACCCATGAATAACCTGAAGGGTAGTATTCTGGCCATCCCGGTGGTCACCAAGGCCAGAGCTCAGATCCACATAATTATATGGCTTGGAACTAGTCTGTTTATACCAGGTCATCAAGACCAGTCTGTAGCAAACCAGTCTGTTGCTTATAGGTTACTACTTATTGACTTTGTTCCTGAGGAATCCTGCCCATCTTCCGAGTATGGTTGAGCCATGAATTATAGGTATGGCTCTGTTGTTCCCAACATAAGGGCACCAACTCACTTAAATGCTCTGTAGTTGGTGTCAGCCAAATGAAACCCTCTTAAATGCGAAGAAATCTTTATAGTACAAATTTTGCGGTCTTATAACGAGGCCCATCGCCCATCGCCTGAGAGTCTTTGAGATGTTAATGAGTGATAGTGATCAGATGTTCCCCTGAAACAATTATGGAAAAAGGGCTTTTCATGTCCAGTAGTGTTAAGTGTCTCATCAATGAACCAATTAATTACATGATATCGCATCACTCGTCAATGGACCAATTAATTACATGATATCGCATCACATCGGATTCTAAAGCTAAGCTCCACTCTTGAAGAGCTTTACTGAATAGTTGTAAATTCCGCTTGTCATTTCCCTACATAGGTGATACCTACCAGGGAGATCAGAGGTACTGGGGAAAAGGTAATACATCGCAAACCCAGCAGGCATCTTTTTGTAAGCTGTGAACATAATCTGAGCCCACCGTAGAAAGCCGTTCACTTTGCCCTTGGTAGGCCAGAGCAACATCAGGAACAGAAGACGATGGACAGGAATGCAAGCATTTAGTAGGAACTAGAACAGCAGGTCCGTTCTTCTCCTTCTAGAAACATGACTGTGGTAGTTCATCTCCGCGTGTTAGGCCATAGGATTATGGACTGGGGTGCATAACAGTCATGGTCCTCTAGTGGCAAAGGTGCCATCTGTATGGTTACAGGGACACTGAAGGACCCTGTTAAACAGCCAGCCAGAGTGCCCTTAAAGGTGCTGTGTTCCCGTGTATTGGTGTGTGGAGTATCTTGGCCCAAACTCCAGCAGGATCAATGGAGAGCGCTTTAGTTGGCCGGGACATTCTCTCTCTCTCTCTCTCTCTCTCTCTCTCTCTCTCTCTCTCTCTCTCGTAAGTGCCCTATCCAACCTTAGGGAAGTTGCCAGGCCAACTGCCATTTAACTTCCCCTGGCTCCAGGTCTTTGAAGTCTTAAATATGATTAGCTGATGGCCCTTGACCGGATCTGGTACAAATGCATTTGGTTGAACTTTCCTTATAACTATGGAATGGACCCTCTTTTATGGTATTCCCGAGTCATCAGTATGGTGCCAACCTCGAATTCACTCATCCAAATTAAGGTTTTAACAGCTTGAGGCAAAACCTTTGCCTGCCCATGTCAGGTATTAGATCCTAAAAGTGCTCATGGTTGTGCCTTTAACATGCCAGTGTATTCTTTTCATCGGGACTGTCTCTTGAAATTTATACGGCAAGTGAAACTTTTAGACTACATCATATTTCAGGGATCCAATCCTGATCGTCATGTCCAGTCAATTGTGTACCTCAGTTGCTATTAGTGTGCCGAGGGTATCCACACATGATACTGTGTTGGTCCAAGCCCTTGGTGGCAACTGCTTGATTTCCCCTTTGCTGGGGAAGTCCTATTACAGTCCTGTGGCATGATCTACACATGTTGGTCCATACATTTATCCCAAGCTTACCATCAGGGGTCTGAGGGAGTTTATTAGCTAGTCTTCACAGGAGAATTCATGGATATTCAGAGAGACACCCCAGTATATGGGTGTCTTGGTTCTATGGAATATTATGGGGGTGCAGGTGAGAGTAAACCGAGCAGTCGGTTATTGTCTCCACTAAATCTGAAGAGTTGGGGGCAAATGTGCTTGCTTATCTATTTTCCAGCTCACGTGTCACTGCCATGCCCACTATGTTTGTGGACCCAATCAGCTAGCTCAGGTGATTGTGAAGGGGTCAATGTTGTAATTTTACTAGGGTATCTGCCCCCATGGTTCCAGCAGGTGAATCTGACCATTGTGCTGAAACATGATACACAATTAGGCTTGCAGTGTGTTTTTGTAGCTTGCCTAAAGTGTCTTTCTACATAAGCTCCCCATAAAGGATGTTTTAGTACATGCATGTACTAAATCTAGGGTCCAACTATCTGTATAGAGAAATATCGGTCAGGGCTCATGGGTGCAAACATTGGTTTGTGGCCCCAATTTTTGCTGATTGGCTGCCTTTTGCATTTTCATTTTGAACCAGTCGGTGTCTATCTGTGGTTGTACAGCTTCTGCCCTCCAGCCCCAAGGGTATCTTGGCTGGACCCATCTGAGCATCAAGCATCTTCTGGAATGAGGCCTGTGCTTACATATCCCGTGGCAGACATCTCCTGTGGGGACTGCACAATAAGGCTGCCCTGGTCTCGTGGTGCTCTGGTCCTGTGAAAACCTGCAGTTCACCCCCCAGGGACTCATGGAGAGGGCAGCACGTTGCTGCAGGTGTGCATGCCGCTTTGTAAAGTGGAGGCTTCAGCAATAGCCAAGACTGCCTGGCAAACAACCTTTGTATCCTGTCCCCGATAGAGACCTGTTCTTACTGTCATCAGCAAAGCAGCAGTTATGAGTTTAATTTGCTGGAAGTCTTTCTTTGCCCCCAGATTATGTTTTCCATCAGGGAATAGAGGGTTTCAGCAGTTTCCCGTGATTGTGACTGGAATCTTAGGGGAAGTGCATTCCCTTGCTGGACTTGCCCTAGGGCTCATCTCATCCCCTTAGGACTAGCAGTCCCATCTAAAGACACCGATGTCCTTGACAGGGGGAATCCTAAGACTTGGGCCTGAGCCCCTGGAATTTTAGCTTTTAAAAATGCTTACTGTCGTTACCAGACTTCTCTCTCTAATCGTCAGTATGGAGGACAAAAGCATTGAGCTGGAATAAAGACCTGCTAGTATCCCAAAAGGTTTTGTGACTGTTGTAGGTGGGGAAAATCATGTTTTGTCAGCAACCATGCCTGGAATAAGGTGTGTCTTACCTCGCCAAGTGAACACCAAGAAACTTACAGCCAGTCCTGAGTCTTGTATCTATTATGGGTTGGGGGCCCATCTTCTGGTTGCCCTTGAGAGTTCCAGCATTGTGCAAACACTGTCTCAAAGTGGGGTGAGTGCTTATGTTGACCTTTAATCAGCTTTGCTCCCAGTGCCCCATTGTGGCACCACCCACATGGACAAGCTTTCTCTTGGCTGCTGTTTAAAAATGTTTGTGTGTCCAGTAATTCTGTGAGGCATACTCTTGGACTGCTGAGGTTTTTTGTGAAAAGACGGTTTGTCACTGTCTGCCACATCTGGTGAACAATTCATATCTGCTGCATGAGTTGTCTTGCTCTCTAAAGAGGAAAAGAATTCTCCTCCTCTTCCAAGATAACCTGTATGTCTTCATGACTCGCTAGCCAGTTTCCAAGGATTCCAGATCTTAGCATCTTAATCTGGTTTGGCCAGCATGGTTCACCCTTTCAACCGGTGCAGCGTTGCCCTCCTAGCCACACACAGCAGCAGGGTCGAGTCTCCAACTGCCCCTCCTGAGTTTCCAGCTTGTCCACCATGTTAGAGGCTCACACAGACATGAAGATCCTCATGGCCTTTTCTAACTGTCATTATTCCTCTAGATCTGTGTCTTTGCCTCCGTGGCTAATGTGTTCTCGTGGACACCCACACAATCCATAATAATGACCAGTCTACTGTTGCCACCATATGGTGACTCTCCATACCCCCGTGGGTCATGTGGTTTTCTACCAGAATGCATCTGAGCCCTCCAGCATTTTGGGGGCATTTTTGGGGCATTCCCATATTTACACAGTGACCCATCAACATCTACCAATGGAAATATTACTCCATATTTTATATATATGTGTGTGGATAGATAGATAGATAGATAGATAGATAGATAGATAGATAGATAGATAGATAAAAGGGCCACCCCAGGGTTTCCTTTGCTGATGCCTTTTCCCTTGCCCTTACTTTGGTTTCCTTACATTTTCTGCATGGCTCACCAACTGTTTCATGAAAGCGTCATATATGCAAAGTGAGTCCCGAATGCACAGGGTGTCAAGAATCCAAACAATTGAGGTCGACAAATCCAGGTTGTCAGTAGAAGGTGATTTATTGGGAAATTTCAAACAAAATCCTGGTCTTGAATGGAAGCAAGAAAGGTAGGTCTCTGCCCTGGTGCCCCCCAAGACCCAAGGATTGCAAATCATATGGAAAGGGTATGCGTGCTTCAGAAGATATGAGTAGGACAATTGAAGTTAACCCATCAGGGAAAGGCAAGATTGCTGTGTACATCCTAGCCTATAATTTGCCTAAGGGCAGGATTTGTGGTGAGTGTGTGATGATGATGATAAGATCAAGATTATCTTGGTTTCCACAGCCAATGATAAAGAAACTACAAATCAATGAGACTTTCCGGAAGTCAGCAGATGGATGCGCATTCAAGATAATGAACTTTAGCCTTCACAGGGTCCAGTGTTGTTTGATTGATTA
This sequence comes from Carlito syrichta, assembly GCF_000164805.1. NCBI lineage: Eukaryota > Metazoa > Chordata > Mammalia > Primates > Tarsiidae > Carlito > Carlito syrichta. The sequence continues at coordinate 99,678 of NW_007071362.1, read as the reverse complement.
GGAGGGAGCAATCAACACTGAGCAGTAGGGACAAGAGCAGTAGGGTACCCTATAGCCACTAAAGGAATGCAGCCACATATCCACTGATGGATGAACACATAAATAGAATGTGGTTCATACATACAGTGGAACATTATCCAGCCTTAGAAAGGAAGGAAGGCGAGCTCAGTGGCTCAGCCTGTAACCCCAGCACTTTGGGAGGCTGAGGTGAATGAATTGCCTGAGCCCAGGTAACTTGGTGTGACTGCATCTCTACAATAAATCAAAAATTAGCTGGGTGTGGTAGTGTGCGCCTGTAAGTTCCAGCTGCTTGGAAGGCTGAGGCGGAAGGATCGCTGGAGCCTAGCAGGTCGAGGCTGCGGTGGCCGGGAGCGGGCCACTGTACTTCAGCCTGGACGACAGAGTGAGACTCCAACTCAAAAAAATAAGACTGGATGATTCCACTCATATGAGATACCTGGTATAGTCAAGTTAATTGAGAGGAAAAATTAAGTGGTGGTTGCAACAGACCGGGGAGAACAGAAGATTGAGGACTTTTTGTGTAACAGGTTCAGAATTTTAGTTTTGTAAGGTGAAAAGTGGTCTGGCAATGGAGACGATGATGGTTGCACAACAAAGTGAATGTGCGTTACCCTACTAAACTTTGCATTTGTAAATAGTTACTATAGAACGTGTTATTTCATGTCTTCTAATATAATAAATAGTGTTTTTTATGATTAGTAGGACAATAAATGGTAGAATGGTCTTATGGAAGGTGATGGAACAGAATATGTTTGGAATGAAGGGTTCATTGAATGCTAAGAAAAAAAATAGATGGAAACATCAGTTGGACTGATAGACATGGCATGATTGCTGACATAGCACAGCGCCTTTGAGAAGCAGTGGTGGGGTCACAATCACGTTGAAGTGAGTGACATTCTTCTCTCTTATCCAGGAACTCATTGGTTGAAGGAGATCCTTGGGCTGTTGTACTACAAAGGAGATCCCAGCTGGGTCCAATCTGTTGTCACCTGGGAGCGCTCACCATGGCTCGACGGTAAACACGGGCAAGACATTTTACAGAATTGGAAGGGCCAACGCTTCTACTTCTCACACCTCCCCATTCAGATCTTCCCCAAGTCATTCTTCAATTCTAAGGCCAAGGTGAGCTAATCATGGAATGTCAGGGTGGAACGCTCTTCTGAATGTCCCGAATGCCTGTGTTTTAGGGACAAGTTTGAAAAGTGATTCAGTCAAGTGAGCATATTAGAAAATCTTGTTCCTCACTACAGTGTCATACACAAGGGAATCTTTCTGGTATCACTGCAGAGAATTCTCAGTCTTTTTCAAAGAAATCCTGACTGTACCTGCAACACAGAGACACCTTATGTTGATATTCCCAAGTGGGAAACACCTCCATTGTAACCCAGCACCTATATTTTGAAGGACTTATCTGTTTGTTGCCCACATTTGGAACCTATTTTGCTTTTGAATCATGATATTATCTCTTTTTCAACCATCAGCACCACGGGTATCTGATACATAATTTCAGGAGTTCTAAACAAAGTCTCTTGCACTGAGGGAGCCTGGGTTGTGTATTTGAATATTTACTCATCATAAATTATTGTTTAAATCAGATGGCACTGAAACTATCAAAATATGTGAAAGTCCCTCAAACTGTCTTAGACTATGTGGCAGTTTTATCAACATATTCTAATATGGCAATGTCACACTCTATTAATACTGTGCTATGTTTCTATTTGGTTGCCAGTTTACTATCAGGTTCATTTAATTTACTGTCAGCTTTGCGATTTTGAAGATGATGGTGATTCTGTTACTCTTTTGCTGTGTGACACCTACTTGACAGAGTACTTAAGACACTGTAGAGATTTAAGAAAGCATAGGGTGAACAAAAGAAGAAATGAAAATGTAAACAAAAAAATAGTACAAGACCTTGCTCTGTAAATTATTGTGACTTATTTTTGTCAGAAAACACTGGTTTGGACCTTGGCTTTTAGGATTTTGTCTGTTAACAAGTAATGCAATGCCTGTGAAGCATGGTTTCTGTGTGTTTAAACTGCAATTCGTTTTCCATCCATATATTGATTCCTGATTATCTATTAAATGACACCTACACTCATGCCTATTTTTTCTCCTCTGTACACTTGGATATTATGCACCAATAGGTATCACACTCTATGTTAGGATCAGGAAGAAGGTGATGATTAAGATGACCTCAAGTCACATTTTACAGGAATTTGCAACTTGATATTTAGGGAAAGACACGAATATGCCTATACTTCGTGTCTGTGATGACAGTGTTGTTTACTATCAGCCTAGCTTAGTATCAGATCCAGCGCACAGTGAAATATATTCACTTTAAGTAATAGAATAAATAGACAAAGAGGGTGAGGCGGGGGGAAAAATACAAGTGAAGTCCCGAGTTATCCCAGGAGGTGAGTGTCGGGGTTTGCTGATGGAGTGACGTGGATGGAGGATCAGATGACTTTGTCAGTCTGGTGAATAGAAAAGTTGGAGTTAGTGATTGACTTCAAGTACCTAGCATCTTTCTTTGGGAAATTTTTCTCCTAATTTTCACTTTTACCTACATTCTTAAAACCACCTACAGGGTTATTTTGCCTTAAACAATGAGTTATCTTTACTAAGTTTTTAAAAATCTGTCTTAGAGTTGTAGAGTGCCTGCGAGGAACTGTTACATAAATAAATTGCATGTAGGTGAGATTTGGGCTTATAGAGAGCCCTCTCTCCCCCGGTAGTGGATGTGGTACCCCGTTGGTTCCTGTGTGCCCCTTGTCCCCCACCCCTCACACCTTCCCTTCTTTTCTCCCTCCCTTCCTCTCTTTTTAGGAATGCCCAGTTTGTAGTTCCCGCCTTTGTGCCAACATTTAGGCCTGCTTATGGTTGTCATTAAAGTTAATTTCAAGAGGAAAGAGAGTGCTGTCTTTTCTATTTACTTTTTTACTGTTTCTCCCTCCCTGAACATGCATTATGATTTCTCACAGACTGAAGGACTCCTTTAGACCTGGATGTCGTGCAGAGCTGCTGGTAGCGAATCCTTGTGTCTTGCATGTTTCTACAATTACCTTCATTTCATCTTTACTTTTGAAGGATATTTTCATTGGGTACAGTATTTTGGATTGACAGGATTTCCCCCCCCCCTTTGGCAGTTTAAATAGTTTTCCATTTTCATTAAGCCTCCTTTCTACTGATGGGACACCAGAGGACATTTTTCTCCTCGTTCTCTGCTGCATATAACTGGCTAGTTTTTTTTTCCTTTGAGTTGGAGTCTCACTTTGTCACCCAGATTGGAGTGCAATGGCCGCTCCCAGCCACTGCAGCCTCGACCTGCTGGGCTCCAGCAATCCTTCCGCCTCAGCCTTCCAAGTAGCTGGCACTACAGGCGCGCGCTACCACACCCGGCTAATTTTTGATTTATTGTAGAGATGAGGTCTCGCCAAGTTGCCCAGGTGGGTCTTGAACCCGCGGGCTCATGCAATCCACTCACCTCAGCCTCCCAAGGTGCGGGATTACAGGCTGAGCCACCGAGCCCGGCTAACTGGCTACTTTTTATCTGGCTTCTCTCACGAGGCCAAGGTCACACAACTCAGTGTGTCAGGACTCCGACTCAGCTCTGTGGGTTGCCACAAGGAAGATGATGATCCGAACTGAAACTGACCTTGTATAACACTCTGTGCAACCTATTATCTTGTGTCATCATCTTTCTCATTTTAAAGGAATTCTTTTTTGTTTGTTTGGAGAAACCTCAAAGTTTCTTTTCTCTCTTGAGGTTTCACAATCTATAGCAGCACATTGAGTTTGTTTGTGTCATCATTTTGAATGTTATAAAAGAATTGGACCTACGGTTGACCATTAGCATTTATCTGATCTGTTTTTGGGAAGTGCTGATATGGTAGACATTTCTAGAAAAAGAAATAGAGTCATGTCATGGGACATAAAATTCCTGGAATAGCATTGAATTAGGAGTCATTGGCAGAATCCCAACAAAACTCATAATTCCTGATTTATAGCCCAGGGATTCTTAAACAGTGCTGACAAAATATAATGACACCATATATCTTTCCAAACATTAGGGAACCTCCCGTAACAGGTATTATGATGGTTTTGAGGGCAAAAATGACTCATGTCTTATTTATTATTCCTTTTGGGTGTCTAAGTAGATAGATGTCTGGCAAGCAGTGGGTTCTCAATAAATTTTATTCAATGAATGAACTGAAGAAGACTGAACTATTGCCAAATACTTGAGCAGGAGTTGAAATTTTTCTCCACTTGCAAAAATTCTGGAGCAAGGAAAACAGATACATTTATTCTCATTATCCTTTTGTTCTTTTAAGGTTGTTTATATAGTGAGAAATCCCAGAGATGTTGCTATTTCTGGTTATTATTTCTGGAGAACAATGAAGGTAACCAAACCTCCAGAGTCCTTTGAAGAATATTTGGAATGGTTTCTGCAAGGATATGGTGAGTGTGACTCAAAATATGGGTTCTTGAAGGAATGGTGGAGTTTCTGCACCTCAACTCCAGGTTTTACTGCCTCATGATTTAAACACACGTTGCCATCCACACCTAGGTGTTCTTATATCTATGGCACCTCCAGGTAATAACACAATCTCAGGCAACATGCTCTCCTACCACCCCTAATTTTTCTAAGTACTATGAGCATATACAAAGATAATTCACCACACTACAGAAAAAGCAGTGTAATTAAAACTACCTGAGATACATTTCTTCCCATCATATCGGGAAGCGTGTTCGTTTCCTATCACTGCTGTAATTGATTACCACAAACATGTCGAGTTAAAGCTAAGCAAAACAACACATAATGTTATGCAGAACAAAAGTGCAAGCTGTGTCTTTGGGGGCTAAAATGAACATGTTGACATAGCTGCATACCATCCCTGTGGCTCTAGGGGAGAACCTACTTGTTGCTGTTTTTAGCTTCTAGAGGCTGAACTCAGTTTTTGTACCTGGCCCCATTCCTGTTGTCATCATGTCTCCTTCTTTGTACCTCACACTTCTGCTTTTCTCACATTGGGACCTTTGTGATGACATTTCATCCACCTGGATAGTCCAAGATAATCTCCCTATCTGAAGATCCTTTATTGATACTGGAAAAGTCACTCTTCCATAAAAGTTACTCATTCACAAATTTTGGGGCTAGAACATGGGCATCTTTGTTGTGTGTAGCAGGGGACATCCCGACGATCACACCTAGCATTGAACTCATTTGAATGACACTCTAGTGATAAGACTCTTGGTAGACCGGCATGCTCATATGTTGCTGGTTGGGAGGCAAAATGGTACAACCCAAGGTAGGCTAAGATTCCAAATTTGAAAACTAGCATTAACCCTTTAATGCTGCCTGTAGAACTGTAAATATACAGTGGAAAAAGTACACTAGCAAAAACACAAAAGAGATGGTTCTACAAAACCATTCAATTAATTCTTATTTGTAGCACCCATAATGAAAGAACAAAAATCACCACAAAAATATCCTGGAATAGATCTTCTCCGGTAGGTAGGTAGTCTGACCTTTCTCTCTCGTTGCCTGTCGGGTTTTTTCATACTCAGTGACCTATCACAGAAACAAAGAACTGAGTACCACATGTCCTCACTCATATGTGAGCATTTATCATAATACTGTAAGAAAGGGCTTGACAGTAGCAGGATGCTGCCAGGGAAGGGAAGGGAGGTACCACATAACATCGATGCCAGGGAAGGGAAGGGAGGGACATATAACATCGATGGGGGTACCTGATCTCAAACCAGGCAAAGTGGGGACTAAAGGGAATCCCCAACTTTACTTATATGATGGCCTGTTATCTACCTAATTCTGAATTCAAACCTACATCTTTAAAATAAATAAAAATAAAATTTAAAATATCCTGGAATATTATCAAACCTGAAATACAGAATACTGTCACATGGCTGCAGAGTGGCTCTAAAATCCACGGGTAACTTTAAAGAATTAAATATGGGGAGAAGGTTGTAGACTATGTTACCAATGAACCAAGATGGTAGACAAGCACAGGAAACTGCACGAGGAGAGAAGACCTGGCACAGCTTGGAGCGGGGTGGAGAGTTGGGTATGGTCAAGACATTAAGCTGATGACATCGGCACCACAAGGACAGCAAAAAATAGTGTCTTGAAGGGCTTATTTTATTTTTATTTATTTATTTTTTTTGAGTTGGAGTCTCACTCTGTCGCCCAGACTGGAGTGTAGTGGCCGCTCCCTGCCACCGCAGCCTTGACCTGCTGGGCTCCGGTGATCTTGAAGGGCTTATTTTAAACCTGTATTTTAATTTACTAATTTTTTTTTTCTGAAGTAGTCCATAATATTTTGGGAACAGATTTCCATAAAAAACATTTTTAAAGTCTGTAATGCCAAAAATTAAAAAAGAAATTAAAACAGCTGTTTTGGTCCTTTCAGCTTGTTCAGTTCTCTGAGATCTTGTGAAATTTCCTTGTAAACTCGTGGACTGACCATCTTTTTAACTCCTATGGTTCTTGCTCTAGGAACATAGCATGCCTCAGTGTCCATGATCATGCATGTTCCTCCATATGATGTTCTCTTCTTGCTGCTCCCGGGATCCGCTTTCAGTGATTATTCTTTCACTAACTGATTATTACCAGAAGGATGGCATCGCTCTTGTGTGTGTGTGTGTGTGTGTGTGTGTGTGTGTGTGTGTGTGTGTCCAGAATCTGTATTTTTAATATTTATGGAGGCAGTTTTAATAGGCTGCCAGTTTTTTTCCCATTTTTATATTATTTACTTATTTATTTTTCTAGTGTTTCTTTCACATTTTTTTTTTTGAGTTGGAGTCTCACTCTGTCGCCCAGACTGGAGTGCAGTGGCACGTTCCCGGCCACCGCACCCAATCCTTCCGCCTCAGCCTTCCAAGTAGCTGGAACTACAGGTGCGTGCTACCATACCCGGCTAATTTTTAAAAAATTTAATGTAGAGATGAGGTCTCATGAAGTTGCCCGGGTGGGTCTCGAACCCGTGGGCTCAGGCAATTCACTCACCTCAGCCTCCCAAAGCGTGGGTTTACAGGCTGAGCCACCTAGCCTGGCTGTTTTATTTATTTATTTATTTATATGAATTTATTTTACCTTAAAGACGTGGGGTACAATTCAGGACTAGGTATACAAGTGGCCACTGTACAGGTCAAGTCTGGGCTTACCTTTGCCAGTTTTTATTTTAGATTCGGGGGTACACATGCATATAAGTTACTTGGACGCATTGTGTCGTGATGGGGATTGAATCTCAGATGGCCCATTCCCTGGCTAGTGAACATTGTACTAAATAGGTAATGGCTGAACCCTGATAACTCTCCCTGCCTCCCCCCTCATTGGTGTCTCCAGTGTCATTATTTCCATCTTTGTGGCTATTTAACTCCCATATAATAAATGACAACATGTAGCATTTGGTTTTCTGTTTTTGAGCTAGTTCACTTAAGATGATGATCTCCAGTTCCATCTTTTGTTGCAAAGGTCGCAACTTCATTCTTTTTTATGGCTGTGTAGTAGTCCATGATGTATGTATACCACCTTTTCTTTATCCCGCCAATCGTTGGTGAGCACTTAGGTTGGTTCTGTGATTTTGTTATTTTGAATAGTGTTGCAGTGAACATATGAGTACAGGGTGTTTTTTGTTTGTTTGTTTTTAAAAATATACTGATTTTCTTTTCTTTAGGTAGATTCCTCATAGTGAGATTGATGGGTCAAATGGTAATTCAACTTTTAGTTGTTTGAGACATTTCCATATTCATAAGAAAACTATCTCAAAAAAAAAAAAAAAAGCCCTGGACCAGATGCCTTTCCAGTGGAATCCTATAAAACATACAAGGAGGAACTGATACCAAACCTTTTGAAAGAGAAAGACAGAACTCTCCCTAAATCATTTTATGGAGTTAACATCACACTGATACACAAACTTAGTAAATATCCAACAAGGAGAGAAAACCACAGACCAATTTCTCTGATGAACATAGATGAAGAAATTCTCAACAAGATTCTAGCAAATCAAATCCAACAACGCATTTCAAAAATCATCCACCATGACCAACTGGGTTTCATACCCAGGATGCAGGACTGGTTCAATCCGCAAGCCCATAAATGTAATTCAGTACATCAACAGACATAAAAACAAGAACCACATGATTATATCATTAGATGCAGAAAAAGTTTTTGGTAAAATCCAGCATCCCTTGTTGACAAAAACCCTTGAATGCCTAGGCATAGAGGGAACATACCTCAAAATAGTAAGAGCCATCTATAATAAACCCACAGCCAACATATTACTAAACGGACAGAAATTGGAAGCATTTCCCCCTGAAAAAAACAAGAACAAGACAAGGCTGCATACTCTCGCTCCTCCTGTTCAACATAGTGTTGGAAGACCTAGCTAGAACAAGAGAAGAAAATCAAGGTTATCTAAACAGGAAAAAGGAAGTCAAGTATTCCCTCTTTGTGAATGATAAACTCTATACCTTGAAAACCCAAGAGAATCTCAAAAACCTCCTCACACTGATAAAGGATTTTGGCAAAGATTCAGGGTACAAAACAAATGTACAAAAGGCAGTCACATTCTTATACACCACCAATAAACAGGCAGAGAACCAAATAAAAAGCACAATCCCATTCACAAAAGAAACACACACACACAAAATGAAATACCTCGGCATCTTCCTAACCAGAGAAGTGAAGGATGTTTACAACGAAAACTGCAAAACACTGCGCAAAGACATCAAAGACACAAACAAATGGGAAAAAGTTCCATGCTCATGGATAGGAAGAATCAACATTGTGAAGGTGTCCATTCTACCAAAGACAATCTACAGATTGAATACACTATCCATTAAATTACCAAATTATTCTTCTCAGACACAGAAACAACAATACAGAAATTCATATGGAAACATAAATGAGAACGAATAGCCAAAACAATCCTTAGCAAAAGAAACAAAGCGGCAGGTATCACACTTCCAGACATTAAACTTTACTATATAAGGCTACAATAAATCAAAACAGTCTGGCATTGGTACAAAAACAGGGATATAGACCTGTGGAACAGAATAGAGATTCCAGAAGCAAAATCAATTTCTCAGTCTACTCATCTTTGAGATAACTTTTATGAGCCTTAAGTTTCTTTTCATTGTCTTAGGTTTTGTGTGTGTACAAATTGAGATATTACTGAGACCTGTTCTTGCTGGGAAAAATTTAGCGTCTTTACTGTAAGATAGAAAAAAGTCTTCCTTTTCGGATTTTGACATTCTTATAGTTCATTATGTGTTTCACATACATTGAGCACCTCGCTTCATTATTTGAGCTTTGTGTCATCATGTCCACAACCAGAGCGCCTACAAAATTATGCAAATTCTTACTTGCTAACAACATTAACCATGACAAATAATTCAAGCAAGAGATAAATTATTAAAATATTATGCTTTTACAGTGACTCCAATGTAAGAATTCGAATCAGAACTCAACTCTATCTCCTTCAGAAATAGCTGCAACTATGAAATCAAACAGAATTGTCCATATCTCTGTACTTTACTGATTGAAAGTGTCATTTTGTGGTCTCTGTAGAGGTTTCTGTTACTTGATGTCCATACGACCTAAAAGTGGTGTGATAATCCTCAAATATGTGAAATTACATTGTAGTGTCCACATCCACAGAAGGAGATGGCAGGTTTACTATTGACACCAACACCAGCAGTGTCAAGAGAAGAGGCACTGGCTTGAGTGTGTCAGCTGCCCTACTCTGCACAGATCAGTGATATCCAAGTGACAGGATCCCTTGGAACATGACCCCTCCAGTCACAATCATCTGAACAGAGTGCACCTGTGAGGGAAAAGCTTCTCATAAAATGTGCTGTTCCAAAGATGTGGGAGGGTAGGGGATATACAAAGGCATGTGTTTGCTACCAGGAATAACATCATTTTTTTGACAAAGAGGAATAAAATTCGGTTTTCAATAAAAAAAGACAAAGACATGGGCTCTAAATTCAAGGTCATTTAAGTTTAGCTTCCACATTTGCTAACTGAATTCTCTTACAATTCACAATCCATTACATCCCACATAGACATAAAACTTTGTCATCTAGGTAGTAGACTCAGAATCCTATTTCTCCAGCAAATGAAAGAAAAAGAAGGATTTCCATACATTCCACTCATTTGCTCCTGAGCTTCCTTGGCATGCATCCAATGGGATGGAACAGACAACTGAGTACATGAGCGTGGCCCCATCATCACTTCTCTTCATCTCTCCCACAGTGTCCTATGGCTCATGGTTTGACCACATTCATGGCTGGCTGCAGATGAGAGGAAAAGAGAATTTCCAGATAGTAACATACGAAGAGCTGCATCAGGTAACCATCTTCCCCCAGATTCACTCTCTTTCATGCTATTTCATAGCTGTCTTCCCTCCATTCCTTAATGTTTCTATCCCACCCTTTCTTTCAGAGGTTATCCCAGTGAGGAGATCAAATATGGTCACTGTGTGTCTTTTCCTTATTTTCCAACTTAAGTGGCAAGTGTTATTTCTTCAGATTTCTCATGTCTTTTGACAACATTTCATGCATACACCAAGGAAGAACTTGACGACATACATACTTGCTGAGGGTTATCATGATTCTACTGTTAAAATCAGAGGCATTCTGGAAACCCAGAGGAAGGGGCAAGAAAGATGGGGCTTGGCAGGGCCAAAATTGGCGCGAGAAGTGTTTATGTGTTCTTCTGTCAACAGACAGTTAAGTGTGATTACAGGAGGAATGGAACATGTCAGCACTCAAAGATATTCAATAGAAGGGGTTGGCTGGCATCAGTAGGAAGTGGCTTAAATCGAGCTTAAAGTTCAGTTGGTGTGCATCAGGGAGAGCTGAAGACCGGACTCTCCTTAGGTGGGAGCAATGTTGAAGTTTTAGAGGATGAGAAGAGAGGAACACATGTCGTTGTGGTTGGACTTGGGTGGCAGTATTTAGGGTTATTGTGAAAAGTGCAGTAGAAGCTTGTCTTGGTTTTCTCGGCCCTGGCTCAGGGTTGTTGGGGCAATCCCTTTCTGAAGAACTGTTTTGCAAGTCCTACAAAAAAAAAAAATCAGTTGGTAATCATTCATGAGGCCAAGGAGGCAAGAAGAGAAAAGAAACTGGGGAACCTGTATCATTTCAGCTCTACCCCTATACATGGGTGATGCCTAAAATTAGGAAGGTGGGTTGTGTTGGTTGAAAGAGAACTGTGCCTTAGAAATGTACCTTGGAGCTGGGCTTGGTGGCTCAGCCTGTAATCCCGTGCCTTTGGGAGGCTGAGGTGAGTGGATTGCCTGAGCCCGCGGGTTCGAGACCCGCCTGGGCAGCAAGACCTAATTTCTACAATAAATCAAAAAATCAGCCGGGCGTGGTAGTGCATGCCTGTAATTCTGGCTACTTGGAAGGCTGAGGCAGAAGGATCGCCGGAGCCCAGCCGGTCGAGGCTGCGGTGGCCGGAAGCGGCTACTGCACTCCAGTCTGGGTGACGGAGTGAGGCTCCAACTCAAAAAAAAAAAAAAAGAAATGTACCTTGGATTAAAAAGAGGTAAAATACACCATGGCCATTTCCTCCTTATGATCTGTTTTTGTGCTATTGCTTCTGCCAGAAAAGTTAATGGCTTTCTTGCCTCAATTTGATGAATTCAGTGATCCTTTACACAATTGACTATCACATAGTCTCCCTAAGAATACTCACCTCCAGACGAAGAAATTTTTAAAAATCAGACAAAATAAAATGGAGGGGTCTTTGATTTTTTTTTTTTTAAAACCTCATGTGTTCTTCAAATGTGACAAAGTCATGAACAATAAAGCAAGACTGAAGAATCATCTAAGACTAGAGTGAACTGAGGGGCACGAGGGTGTAATGAAATGTGGGATCCCTGATTGGAACCGAGAACTGAAAAAGATAATTCTGGGAAGACACTGGAAAGCTGAATGAAGCCTATAATTCCTCTAATATGATTGTACCCATGTGAATTTTTCACCTTGACCGGTGTACTATGGTTATGTAAAACAGTCACATTAGGGACAGCTGGGGACGGGTTTATGGGATTTCTCTGTTCCATTTTTGCAACTCTTCCTTGACACAAATCCATGTAGAAATAAAACTACTAGAGAAAAAAAAGGGAAAATACGCTACTCCATGAAATCTTTTCATGAAATGGTTAATGTCTTAAAGTTATATATTCCTGTAGCTCTCAGTTCTTCTGTATTTATAACATGCCTTTGCCATCTATTTATTTCAGTGGCAGCCTGCCCCTCTTTCTTTAGTTTTCACATCATGAAGATGACAGGAGCACAGACTTCTGATGGCATTTAAGCAGGCTATCTTCCCTGAAGAACATTCTCTTAATAAACACTCTACCCTCTCGCTTACTCAAATTTCACATTTGCCAGATGAGCACAATGAACTCATTCTCTTTCTGCTTCTCTTCATTTTCCCCCCTCCTCTCCTGCATTTTCTGCTGCCTCTGTTTGTTTTCTTTCTTCCCCCTTGTATTGTACCCTCATGTCCCCTCTCTTGTGCTTCTCATTCCAGGACATAAGAGCCAGTGTAGAGAAGATCAGCCAATTCTTGGGCGAGAAACTAACCCCAGAAGAACTGAACTCAGTCATCAAGAACGCATCCTTCCAGGTCATGAAGGATAATAAAATGAGCAATTTTTCCCTGTTACCTGAAACCCTTATAGATCACAGTAAAGGATGTTTGTTGAGGAAAGGTAAGTGTTCTCAGATTAGCACATGAAAGAAATGAACAGCGAATTTCCCATCATCTATTGACACCCTAGGACATGGAACAAGTCCCATATTAAGTTATGAAAATGGGACCTGACTTTGAAAGATTTGGAATATCTTTCAAGTTATCAAAAAGATGTGTGAAAATGAAGCAACTTTAATGAATGACACAGCTCTTGGGGCGCTGTCTACCCACATTTGTTTTTTAGATATCGCTTGCCATGTGAAGCACTCTTGTTTCTTCTCAGAGTCTTTCTGCTCACAGTTCTGGTTAGGACTGAGCTCTGTGGAGGGAGTCTCTCTTCACATGCATTGACAACAGGGATTTCTATTCCATCTAGAGAAAAAAGATGAGTAGAGCCCCCGGAGAGAAAAACAAGAGGCGAGACCTGTGAATTACCACAGGTGAAGTCTTTATCTGTGATCCTATTATAAAGACCAATCATTTTTACCACAGAGAAAGAAGTTGTTCATTCCAAAGAAGGAGGATTCCATTTTCAAGCTGCAGTTGGCAATGAAGTGGCTGGGAAGACCTCCATGAAAATATGGCATTCCACTATGTGCTGGGCTCCTCAAGGGGAGAGATGCCAGGTAGAGAAAACAAGTTACAAAACCTTGAAGTGGAAGCATACCAGCCATGTTTGAAGAAGAACATAGACTGCCAGAGGACTAAGTGAAATCTGAGAGCTCCCGTTGTGGGGTTTCCTTAGGATTTCTAGAACATTGAAAGAATGTTGGACTCTAACCCTTGTGTCATTAGGTAATAAGGAGCAGAGACCAGAACGTGATCTGACTTATGCTTGAAGATAATGAATATACCTGCTGCTTGAGAATTCTTCGCCGGCATGTTGATGTAAAACCAGCAGAAGGGGTTAACAGGCTGTTGCAATAATCCATGTAAAAACCATGATGTCCAAAATGTCAAATGAAAAACAGATGAAGGATGTGGGGCTCATCAATTGTATCACATCGTGATAAAGATCTTATTTGAAGAGGGATCAGAATTTGCCACATAATTTATCCTCATGGAGAAGCTTTGGTGATGTTTATAAGCGCAATGTCAATGCTGGGGCTAGAGGCCTAATATAAGTGGCTCAGGGAAGAATATTGACCAAGGACCCTCAGACAAAGAACGCACACAACTCCTTCAGGGTCTTTTCTGAAATGGGGAGGAGAGAAATGGAGACGCTGCTTAATGTGGGAAAAATCTCAGAATATTTTTATTACCCTGAAGCAATTTAATAAAGTGGGAACTTAAGGAGGAGACAATGCCCATAATTGTGGAAGCTATGTCCTGAGTGAGGGAGCTACACAGTCAGAAAGTAACTGAGCTCAGGTGAGCGATGTGTCTTCTACAGGAGCATGGACAGCTCGTCCATGGTAGCAGGAAAGGGCTTCTGTGGAGGCACGTGCATGGTGGGTGCTGCCAAAAAATAGAAAAATAAAAACTTCCAGATGGATTATGATTTACTGATTAAGTTTTCCTCAAGATCATCAGATAAGAGGAAAGACTGGGAGAAAGTATTGAAAGCAAAGCAGAAAAAGTAGGTATGTTACTTTTCCAGGCAACTTGTCTTGATGTAAGTAGACAAATTTTTTTTTTTTTAGTTGGAGTCTCACTCTGTCACCCAGGTTGGAGGGCAGTGGCACACTCATGGCCACTGCATCCTTGACCTGTTGGGCTCAGGTGATCCTTCTACCTCAGCCTTCCAAGTAGCTGGAACTACAGGTGCACACTACCACTCCCAGCTAATTTTTGATTTATTGCAGAGATGAGGTCTCACCAGGTTGCCCAGGCTGGTCTTGAACCCATGGGTTCAGGCAATCCTCTCACTTAGGTTTCCCAAAATGCTGGGATTATAGGTGTAAGCCACCATGCCTGGCCTAGCAGACAAAATTTTAAAGGGAAATCTGTGAGCAAGGTTTCTAGCTAATGGGTAGAAGACATGATTGCAAGAAAAGGTCAAAGGACAGAGAGGTGGAACAAGATGGCAGAGTAAAATCCTTCAGCAGTGTTCCTCCATTAAGAACCTAAATTTCAACAACTTGCAAGACAATACCTTCACAAGAGCTTACTAAAGCAGATGAGAGACCACAGTAACAGATTTTAGCACGTTAACAAGGAACGTCTCACTGAAGAAGGTAACAGGGACCATCTCCCATTGCCTACACCACCCTCTCCAACCACCACATAGTACAACTCTAAGAGACTTGGGAGAAGGAGTCAGAGGTGTGCATGGAACTTGGACTTGGACTTGGACTGGCCCTGCCACAGTAAAACACAGCACCTGGCAGAAACTTAAGGCCTGCGATTACAGGCTGGTTGCCATGGACAGAGCTTCTAAAATTGCCTGAGGCCAGGACCGAATCCACTGCCCAGGCACGTGGGACCCAAGTCCCAGGCAACTTCATTCATTGGCAAACTAAAGTGGCCGTGACCTTGAATAAATTTCAGTGGTAGGCAGGCTGTAACGCCAGGGGCATTGAGCAAGTGAGGAGAAAAACGTCCAACAATAAAGTATTTGCAACCTATGCGTCTGTTAAGAAGTTAAAACCCAGAATATGTAAGACGCTCAACTCAATACCAAGAAAAAAAATATGATTTAAAAAATGGGCAAAATCTGACACAGGTCTAACATCTAGGGTCTACAAGGAACTCAAACGGGCCGAAAAGAAAAAAACAAACAGCCCCTTTAAAAAGTGGGCAAAAGACATGAACAGACACTTCTCAAAAGAAGATATACAGGCAGGCAACAGACACATGAAAAAATGCTCAGCCTCACTCATTATCAGGGCAATGCAAATCAAAACCACATTGAGAGACCACCTAACCCCAGTAAGAATGGCCATCATTAATAAAACAAACAACAACTTATGCTGGCGAGGATGTGGAGAAAAAGGAACGCTTCTACATTGCTGGTGGGAATGCAGACTTACAATCTCTTTGGAAGACAGTGTGTCGATTTCTGAAAGAACTAGAAATTGACCTTCTATGTGACCCAGCAATTCCCCTATTGGGAATATACCTGGAGGAACTTAAATCATTCTACAAAAAAGATACCTGCGCACAAATGTTTGTTGCAACTCTATTCACAATAGCAAAAATATGGAACCAACCGTGTTGCCCATCAAAGCTGGACTGGATAAAAAAAATGTGGTACATATACACAATGGAATATTATGTAGCCAGAAAGAACAACAGATGTATGAACTTCGCAGCAATTTGAATGGATTTGGAGTCACTCATACTCAGAGATCTATCACAGAAACAAAGAATAGAGAACCATAAGCGAAGCTTGAACAATTATAATACTATAAGAAAGCATACGGTAGTAGTGAGAAACTGTCAGGGGAGGGGATGGGACTGGCAGTTGAGGGAAACTGCTAGGGGAGGGAGGGGCATACATCATCAACAATGCATAACCAATGTTTGTATACCTAACCCTGAATTGTACCCCGCATCTTTATAATTTAAAAAAAAAAAAGGGCAAAAAACCTGAAAGTCATTTCTCAGAGAAAGACACTCAAATGATTAACAGTTATATGACAAAATCTGTCAAAACCACAAGGACAGGCCGGGCTCGGTGGCTCAGCCTGTAATCCCAGCACTTTGATAGGCTGAGGTGAGTGAGTTGCCTGAGCTCATGGGTTCAAGACCCGCCCGGGCAATGTGGCGAGACCTCATCTCTACAATAAAGCAAAAATTAGCCGGGTGTGGTGACCCGTGCCTGTAATTCTGGCTACTTGAAAGGCTGAGGCGGAAGGATCACTAGAGCCCAGCGCGTCGAGGCTGCAGTGGCTGGGAGCATGCCACTGCACTCCAGTCTGGGCAATGGAGTGAGACTCCAACTCAAAAAAAAAAAAAAAGTAGAGAGGAGAATGCTGAATACCTGGGGCTGGGGAGGGTAGGGCTTGAAGAGATGCACAGATGTTAATTAACATGTGCCACACTACAGTTAGACAGTTAGAATTCTTCCTGGTGTTCTGTTACACAGTAGGATGACTGTACCTAATAATAATGTACTATAGGCCAGGCAAAATGACTCACACCTGTAGTCCCAATCACTCAGGAGGCTGAGGCAGGAGGAATGCCTAGGCCTAGAAGGTCAAGACTACAGTGAGCTATGATCATACTACCACACTCTTGCTTGGGCAACGGAGTAAGCCCTTGTCTCTAAATGATAATAATCATAATCATAATCACAATCATAATAATGATAAATATTTTAAGATACCTACAAGGAAAGATGTTGAATGCTATCACAAAAAGAATGCTTAAGGTGATGAATATGCCAATTACTCTGATTTGTTCATTCTATAACATACATGTCTTGAAACATTACACCATATCCCCTAATTATACAATTATTTTGTGTCAATTATAAATGAAAAAAATACTCAAAAACAGAAAAGTTCAAGGAAAAAGCAAACCAGAAGAGCATTAGAAGAATTTATTATATGGAAATTAAAATTGCCAGTAATTTTGGTGAAAATTGTAACTGAGAGAGAACTCCAGGGAGACATGAACTAAACTCATCATGGACTGAGATAGAAAGTGACAGCAGTGGATACCCGGGGTCATGTGGTTATGTAAAATGAGAGTCAAAGGAATAAAGTTAAATAACCAAAGAAAGAATGTTTTGGGATTAGCAGGTAGTGGGAAGAACACCACTTCCACCTATAGACCCAGGGTAAGAGTGAGGTGGGAGAAAAGAACTGCCTGTCTTCAGCAGATGGGTTGAGTATTAAATGAGGGGTACATGTAATATTTGACATCTACTATCCTAAAACAATACCTGGCATAGGAGAAATTCCTTAATGTGTTTTGGGTATCATTACTGTTGTCATTGTTGTTATTATTCAGTCCTCAGGATAGCACCACGAGGCAGGTATAGGGATAGTCTCATTTAACAGATGGCATACTTGAGACTCAAATAGGTGATGCAATAGCGATCTGGGGTTAAAACCGATGGGTTTCTGGCTCCAGACAGAAAAAATTTAACCACTTGGCTTGCTGTCTGCAGTTCCCAGTTCAGTGTTCATGTGTTCCTGACAAATCAGCAGTAGGGGTATACACAGCAGAAGTTCAAGGAAGCCTTGATATTCTATTCATACATTGAATCTAAACTTAAATATTTATATTTGACAGGAATCACGGGAGACTGGAAAAATCACTTCACAGTGGCCCAGAGTGAAACCTTTGATAAAATCTACCAAGAGAAGATGGCCGGGCTTCCTCAAGGACTTTTCTCATGGGAATAACAACCTAGTAGTTCTGAATCTGACAAGAATGCTGATTTACCTGATTTTCTTGTGCACAGGCATGACAGTATGAATCAAGCATTGCTCCTACAATGCAGTTATACACTTAAGACTTGAAAATAATCAAATTCCTTATTTAGTTTAAGTCTTGCTAGCCTCACAATGTTATGTAAGCTTGTACACATACAGACCAATATGGCAAAGTATACTTTGTGTCTAACTGAAATTTGGGTCCTTTGATCAACATTAAAGATCTACTAAACACAATGATGACTATAATAAATTATCAGGCACTGTATGTTTCAAAATTTCTAAAAGAGTAGAGTTTAAATATTCTCTTTACAAGAATAAGTTTGTAAAGTGATGGATTTGTTAATCAATCTGATTTAATCATTCTACACTGTAAACATATATCAAACATCACATTATACCCCATAGATATATATGATTATTATTTGTAAATTAAAAATAAAACAATTTAAAAACGATACTTGAAAAGTCATGTGAGTTCTAACCAGGTTAAAAATAAAAGTTAATACTTGCTCCATATTTGTGACTTATATATAATGTGTGATATTAAACATTGCATTCACATATACCACTGCTTCTTGGACCATTCCTAATCATACTTCTCTCTGTATTTTTGTCACCCATCAGTAAAGGCTATTTAGAATTTGGCATGTGTATCTGTGCTGGATACTCCTAATGCCTTGCCCAGATAATCAACCCTGAGCATCTATGCTCTGATGACAGTGAGTGAGGCTGTTAATTGCTTGTGGGTTCCCTCCTCTCCACAAATGTGCTGTGAGACAAACGTGACACATCTCTCCTGTTGGGATGTCTCGACGAAAAGACGCCAAACTCTGTAAAATATTTTGCTTGTTTATTCTGAGCCAACTCGTGGCTCTAGACCCAGACATAGCCTTGAAAACATGTCTAGGATTTTTTTTTTTTTTTTTGAGTTGGAGTCTCACTCTGTCGCCCAGATTGGAGTGCAGTGGCCACTCCCGGCCACCGCAGCCTTGACCTGCTGGGCTCTGGCGATCCTTCCGCCTCAGTTTTCCGAGTAGCCGGAATTACAGGCACATGCTACTATGCCCGGCTGATTTTTTGATTTATTGTAGAGATGAGGTCTCGCCAAGTTGCCCAGGAGGGTCTTGAACCCGCGGGCTCAGGCAATCCACTCACTTCAGCCTCCCAAAGCGCGGGATTACAGGCTGAGCCTCCCAAGCCCGGCTAGAATTGTTTAATTTAATTTGGTTATATATATTTTAGGGAGGCAGAAGTTACAAAAACCATAAAACAGTACATGTGAGATTTTCGTGGGTTTGGCCCAGGAAAGAGGGACATTTCCAAGCTGGAGCCAGCAGGCTATAGGTAGATTCAAAGGTTTCTTGACTTGCAATTTGTAGTTCCTATGTAAAGGATTTGGAACTCAGTAGAAGACAAAGTGTCTTGAGTCTGGTAGTTCTCAAGAGACAGCTTTGCAGAGTCCTAAAATATTTTGATTCCCGTCTTTCTTTCTTGTGTGATGTTATGTCAAAGTCAGGTTGGAAAACAGACTTCAGTATCTGGGGGTAATAGGATAACAAAACTCTGCCTGGTGAGTCCTTATCAGGTATGACTCCCTAAGTCACTTGTTAGAAGTTTGGACAAGAGAAAAAGGTCATAGACAGCCCAGGAGCCAGTGAAAGATTCATACATAAGTACTTAACACTAATACCCCGAGATAAAAGTGAAGAAAATTGGTGGTAGCATTTGTTTTCTTTTTCTTTTTTTTATTGAGTTGGAGTCTCACTCTGTCGCCCAGACTGGAGTGCAGCGGCATGCTCCCGGCCACTGCAGCCTCGACCTGCTGGGCACTGGCGATCCTTCCGCCTCAGTCTTCCAAGTAGCTGGAACTACAGGCGCATGCTACCACACCTGGCTAATTTTTTGATTTGTTGTAGAGATGAGGTCTCGCCAATTTGCCCAGGCGGGTCTTGACCTTGCGGGCTCAGGCAATCCACTCGCCTCAGCCTTCCAAAGCGCGGGATTACAGGCTGAGTCACGGAGCCTGGCTTATCATTTGTTTTCTAAGCTCTCTGTGGGAGCCAAGATGATACCATCTCCAACCCAAACCACAAGTAGGTTTACCTCTTGTCCTTCTATCCCATGTGACAACCATCACTCCCCTCCTCCAGATAACACTCATTCACGGAGTCACTTACACAAGAATACTCATCTCAAACTCTGGTTGGAAGAAATCCAACTCAAGACATGGGCTAGCAGAAGTCATCTTTGTAATGCAGCCTGTTCTAAAGATGGGATTCTGAAACTGAATCACATGCCAACCAGACAGCAATGAGGGCCCCCGTTACGGTGGCAGGCGAAACAGCCCCAGGCAGGCAGACTGTTATAGAAACAAAGAGAGACAATGAGGAGGAGACCTGATTTTTTATTTGAACCCTTGATCAGACTAGTGGTTCTCAAATGGGGTGACTTTTCCAACCATAGAGACTCAGCAATATCTGAAGACATGGTGGTTGCACTATTGAGCAGGAGAACATTGAGAGAGCAGGGACCAGGGATGCCACTCAACATCTGACATTGCCTAGGACAGTTCGCTATGACATAGAACGATGCAGGTCAAAATGTCAGGGTGCTGAGACTGAGAAATCCCTTCTCAGGGGATTGGGATGCTGACGAGGATGAGGAGAACATTGAAGAAGAGGAGGAAGAATGTGCGAACGGTGAGAGGTGTGGTAGGATAGAGCAGCAAGACCACCGGATGTCACAACTGGAAGATAGAGTCAAGGGGGGAGGGCAGGAAAGAAGGGAGGAAGACATGGGGTGAAACAGAGGGGAAGCATCCACTTGCCTCACCCCAACTGTTTTGTTCTTGCTCCCAGTTCACTCCATCATCATCCTGATGCTACTGTCACCCAGAGCTGGATATCAGATATGTTATGGCAAGGAAGAAGGGTTTGTCCACCGCTGGGGCAGGGTGGTGGAAAGTTTCTCCCAATCACCAAGCGTTTGAGGTAGGAAACCCAGGTAGGTTTGAAAGCGGCAATCATAGACTCACAGGAATGTGTACAAAGTCTCAAGTTCACCACCCTCATTTTCAAGCGAATCCCTGAGGTGGCCAAGGATGCACATTGCTCATGGTGATGACATGGAGAGCTGGAGGAATTCATTCATGTATTTTCTCAGTGAATTTTATTTTGGGTTTTTGAAACTTGTGATAAGGCTGGGTGCAGTGGCTTAAGTCTATAACTCTAGCACTTGGGGAGGATGAGGTGAGAGGATTGCCTGAGTCCATGGTTTTGAGACCAGCCTGGGCAACATGGTGAGAGCGCATCTCACCAATAAGTCAAAAAATTAACTAAGCATGGTAGCGTGTGCCTGTAGTTCTGGCTACTTGAAGGCTGAAACAGAAGATTGCCGGAGCCCAGCAGGTCAAGGCTGCGATGGTCATGAGTGTGCTGCTGTACTCTCCAGCCTGGGCAATGGAGTGAGACTCCAACTCAAAAAAAAATTTGTGATAAAATACACACAACAAAAAATTCACCATTGAGCCAGGCTCGGTGGCTCAGCCTGTAATCCCGCGCCTTTGGGAGATTGAGGTGAATGGATTGCCTGAGCCCGCGGGTTCGAGACCCGCCCGGGCAGTGAGACC
>NW_007071362.1:67287-77825 GCF_000164805.1 Carlito syrichta | reverse complement strand
CGCAGGAGCCCAGCAGGTCGAGGCTGTGGTGGCTGGGAGCGGCCACTGCACTCCAGTCTGGGTGACAGAGTGAGACTCCAATTGGAAAAAAAAAAATTCACCATTGGTGACATTCAGTACATTGACAATGTTGTGCACCCAGCAAGAGGAGACAGAAATGAAACAAAAAAATAGGTGATTACAGGTGATACTTGAAACTCCAGAGGAAAAGCACAGGATGTAATGAGAAGGAAAAGGAAAACAGAAAAGCCATCCCTAGATTGTTGGGTGGGCAAAGAAAGCCTCTTTGGGGAAGTGACATTGAGTCAAAGATCTGTAGAATGAAGTGAAGTCAGCCAGAGAGAAAAATGTTGAAGGAGATGCCAGGTACAGTAGCCAGCCTGTGCAAAGGCCCTGGGGTGGAGAGTGACCTAGATATCCCTGGAATCAGAAAGAAAGATGAAGGTTGGGACAGAGGGTGGGAGTTGCAAAACACTGTGGGAGGAGCATGGATGATATGTGCAAGCAGACCATCCTGGACCCAGAAGACCATAGCAAGCATTCTGGACCCGATCCTAAGAGCCATGGAGAGTCACTGAAAGGTTGTCGGGGGTCCAGGCTTGGTGGCTCAGCCTGTCATCCCAGCGCTTTGGGAGGCCAAGGTGAGTGGATTGCCTCAGCCCGCAACTTGGTGAGAACTCATCTCTACAATAAATAAAAAATTAGCTGGGCATGGTAGTGGGTGCCTGTAACTCCGGCTACTCGGAAGGCTGAGGCGGAAGGATCGCTGGAGCCCAGCAGGTCAAGGCTGCGGTGGCCGGGAGCGGCCACTGTACTTCAGTCTGGGTGACAGAGTGAGACTACAGCTCAAAAAAAAAAAAAAAAAAAAAGAAAGGTTGTCAGTGGGAGAGGGACATTCCCCAGTGATATGGAGGAAATTGCAGAGGTCAGTTAAGAGGTGACGGTTTCCGTGCAGTGATGGTAGCTTGGAGGAGGCTAAGGTCCAGGGGATGGAAAGAAATAGAAGTGGACAGATGTGAGATTTCTCTTCCCTGGATGGCTGCAAAGAGCTTCCCTCTCTTGCTCTGATTGCTGTTCATCTTCTTTCCAGGAGCCCCAGGGTTCTTTTGACCAAAAGGAAGGGCCTGGCACAAGACTAATGCTGGTAATCTCAGTGCTTTGGGAGGCCGATGCGGGAGGATCGCTTGAGTCCAGAAGTTTAAGATGAGTTTGGGCAATATAACAAGACCACATCTCATATAAAATAAGAACAATTAACAGCGAGGTGGTACAGAGTCCCGTGTACTCAGGGGTTGAGACAGAAGGGTTGCTTGAGCCCAGGAGTTCGAGGCCACAGTGAGCTATGAACGCACTGCTGCACTTCAGCCTGCTTGACAAGGTGAGGCCCTGACTCAATAAAAATGAAAAAAAAGAGAAACATTCTAATTTGAGCATGGGAACCCCCACTTCCCCACCCAAGCTTTAAACCCACTAATAGAAGCTCATCAACTATCTCAGTGGTTTTCAAACTTTAAAAGAAAATACAACCAAAAAACTTTTCTAATACAACCTTACATGGAATACAATATATAAAATATTAAATGTGACTTTTTGTTACCAAAAATACTTTTCATACATTTAACTGTGGGGCGCTTACTTAGTATGAAGCCAATCCATGAGATTTACAAGCAGAGCATGGTTGCTATTTTATTTTGGCCTCTGTTATCCCATTTCCTTTTGTGTTTTCTTTTGATTGTTCTATATACAGGAAAATTTTAACACAGAGAGGGAAGTTGTTATCTAACAGATGTCTTGCAGCGTCCACAGGCTCTGCAGATAAGAGAGCTTCTTCTAAGCTCTACATGAAACACATGCTATGTTACAGGCTGGTACAGGTTTCCAATGAGCAAAAACTTTTATTTTATAGCACATGCATGTACTGTGTATCACAGCTTAAAAAATGGTTTCATTTTTGAAATGAGAATTCTTTAGCAAACATAACGTATGCCTGGGTTTCAGAGGTTTTGCACACATCATTTTCTTCATGGTGATCATCCTCCATGTCTTGTGATCAAGTCCAATTCTAAGGCATGATACCCACGGGTTCTCAGTCTCCAGACTCTCCTGCTTCTCTGAACTTTTCGTCACTTCTCTCTGTCCCTCCACTCCCCCCGCATTCCATCCCCTGTTCATATGAAACCATTTGTGATTCCCCTGAGAACACCACATTTTCCCACTCATTTATGCCACGGTACACATTGGCTCTTCTGGCTGGAACAGGTGTCATAATCCTTTGTCTGCCTGGAAAACTTCTCAGTCCACAAGCTGTGGTTCAGGAACCAGTAGTGGTTCTTGAGATTCCACTGGGGAGGACAACTGAAGGAAGTGAATGGTGTTGCACGGTGTTTCAGACTATCCTCAAGCCTACCTTAAAGTACTAGTCACACCATATTGTTATTTTCGTATGATAGTGTCCATCTGAGCATTAAGCCAGAGGTTGACAAACTGTCCTGAGAAGAGCCAGGAGTACATTTTTTTTTTCTTGGCAGGCTATGTGGTCTCTGTTGCAATGACTCATCTCTGCTGTTGTCACTCAAAGCAGTCATAGAAAATACACAAACAGCTGGGTGTGGTGGTGTCTTCGAAATGAAGAACAGATAAACAAAGCATGGTATATTCATACAATTGGGTATTATTCAGTCATAAAAAAAGAAATAAAGTACTGATTCATGCTGAAATGTGGTTGAACCTTGAAAACTTTATGCTCAGTGAAAGAAGCCAGATTCAAAAGGCCACACAGTGCAAAATTGCAATTATATGAAATATATGAAACAGCCAAAATCATAGCAACAAGCCAATTAGATATTGCCAGAGGCAGAAGAGGAGAGGACAGTGGGGGAATGAACTGCTGAATGGTTTTCTTTTTTGACTCATATGGAAGATGTGGTAGTTAGTTTTCTGCTTCTGTGATAATTCACTTAAGATGATGGTCTCTAATTGCATCCCAATTGCTGCAAGGGAAATGATTTTGTTCTTTTTATGACTGTGTAGTATTTCATGATATAAATGCACCACCATATTTTCTTTATGCAGTTCACCATTGAAGGGCAACTAGGTTGGGTTCCTGTTTTGGCTAGTGTGGTCAGTGCTGCCACACTATTTCTTCCTGGTATAGAGTGATTTGTGCTTTGTGTCTATAGCTGCTATTGGAATTGCTGAGTCAAATGGTAAATCTATTTTTGGTTTTTTGAGAACTCTCCCAACTTTATTCCATAGGGGTTGAACTAGCTTACATTTCTACCTATGGTGTAAGAGTGTTCCCTTTCCTCAGCAACTTCACCATCATCTGTTGGTTTTTTTTGATGTTTTAATAAAAGCCATTCTGACTGGTGTGAGATGGTATCTCATTGCTGTTTTGATTTACATTTCTCTGATGGTTAGTGATGTTGAACATTTTTTCATGATTGTTGCCTATGTGAATGTCTTCTACTGAGAAATGTCTGTTCATGTCCTTTTCCTGCTTGTTAGTGAGATTATTCACTTTTTCTGTCAATTCATTTGAGTTCTTTGGAGATTCTGGTTATTAGTCCTTTGTCGGGTGCATAGCTACAAAATATCTTCTCTTATTCAGAAGGTTGTCTATTAACTCAGTAGATGGTTTCCTTTGCTGTGCTTAAGCTTTTTTTGTTTGACTGGGTTCCATTCGTCAATTTTGGTTTTTGCTGTTTGCTATTAGGTCTTGGTCATTGCCAAGGGCAATTAACAGTGCATATTTCTTAGGTTTTTGTCTAGGATTTTTGCAGTTTGAGGTCTTATGTTTAAGTTGTTAATCCATCTTGAGTTAATTTTTCTTGTCTATAGAGAGATGAGGGGTTCAGTTTTATTTTTCTGCTTATGGTTAGCCAGTTTTCCCAGCACCATTTGTTAAATGGTGTCTTTTTCTCAGTGTTTGTTTTTGTCAGGTTTATTAGAGATGAGATGGTTCTAATTCAGTGGTTTTACTTCTGGGTTCTCAATTCTGTTCCATTCATCAATGTGTCTATTTTTGTACAAGTACTCTGCTGTTTTAGTGACTGTATCCATGTAGGAAAGTTTTAAGTCTGGCAATGTGATGCCTCCAGCTTTGTTCTTTTTGCTTGGGAATCCTTTGTCAATTCAGTCTCTTTTTTGCTGCCTTATGAATTTAAATATTGTCTATCCTAGATCTGTGAAAAACAATGCTGGTAATTTGATAGATACTGCATTGAAACTGTAGATTGCTTTAGACGATACATACATTTTAGTAATATTAATTATTCCAATCAATAAGCATGGGCTGTCTTTTCATTTGCTTGTGTTTAATTTCTTTCAGAAGTGTTTTGCAGTTGCTTTTGTAGAGATATTTCATCTCTTTGGTTAGATGTATTCTGACGTATTTTGGGGGCTATTGTGAATTGGATTGTGTTCTTGATTTGGTTCTCAGCTTAAAAATTGCTGTTCTATAGAAATGCAACTGATTTTTGAGTATTGATTTTTTTTTTTTTGAGTTGAAGTCTCACTCTGTTGCTCAGACTAGAGTGCAGTGGCATGCTCCTGGCCACTGCAGCCTCTACCTGCTAGGCTCCGGCAATCCTTCAGCCTCAGCCTTCCAAGTAGCTGGAACTACAGGCGCGCACTACCACGCCTGGCTTATTTTTTGATTTATTGTAGAGGTGAGGTCTTGCCAAGTTGCCCAGGCGGGTCTTGAACCTGCGGGCTCAGGCAATCCACTCACCTCAGCCTCCCAAAGCATGGGATTACAGGCTGAGCCACCAAGCCCGGCTAAGTATTGATTTTTTATAGACTAAGACTTTACTGAAGTCACTTACATGTGCTAGGAGCCTTTTGGTGACATCTGTAGGGTTTTCTAGATATAAAATTGTATAATCTGTGAAGAGAGATAATTAAACTTCCTCTCTGTCTACTTGGATACATTTTATTTCTTTCTCTTGCCTGACTGCTCTGGCTAGAACTTCCAGTACGGTGTTACACAGGAGTGGTGAAAGTGGGCATTCTCATCTTGTTTAAGTTCTTAGGGGGAATGCTTCTGACTCGGCCCACTAAATGTGATGTTGACTGTAGCTTTGTCATGAATGCCTTTATTATTTTAAGGAATGCTTAATGTCAGTGCCTATGTGGTTAAGGGTTTTTATCATGAAGAGACGTTTGATTTTATCAAATATTTTTTCTGTATCCACTAAGATGATCATTTGGTCCTTGGTTTTACTTGCCTATGTGGTGAGTTACATTTGTTGATTTGCATATGTTGAATCAGCAGGAATAAATGCCCTCTTAGCATTATGGAAAATAGTTTTCAGGTACTGCTGGGTGTGGTCTGCTAAAATTTTGTTGACGATTTTTGCGTTTATCTTCATCAGATAAATTATCCTGCAGTTTTCTTTCTTTGTTATGTCTTTGCCACTTTTTGTTATCAGGATGATATTGGCTTTATAGAATGAGTTAGGATACAGCCCTCTTTTTCAATTGTTTGGAATAATTTTAGTAGTTTTGGTACACGCTCTTCCTTGTACATCTAGTAGAATTCAGCTGTGAAGTCATCAAGTCCCGGATTTCTTTTGGTTGGTAAATTTTTTTTACTAAATCAGTTTCATGGCTTGTATTGGTCTGTTCAGGATTTCAATTTCCTCTTGTTTCAAACGTGGGAGATTGTGTAATTCCAGAAATTTATACATTTCCCTTAGATTTTCTAATTTGCTTGATAGGAGATACTTATAACAATCTCACATAATCTGTTGTATTTCTTCTGGGTTGGTTGTAATGTTACCTTTTTATTTATGAGTGTGTTTATTTGAACTTTTTCTTCTTTATTGTTAGGTGGATCAGGGGTCTATAGATCTTGTTTATCCTTTCAAAGAATCAGTTTTCAATTTATTAATTATTTGTATGGTTTTTTGGCCTTATTGATTTATTTCTGCTCCGATTTTGGTGATTTTTTTTCTTGTGCTAGCATTGGTTTTAGTTTGTTTCTGGTTTCTTTCAGTTCCCTTAGGTGAGATGTTAGATTGTTTCTTGGAGATCTTTCTGCTTTTATGATGTGGGCATGCAGTTTAATAAATTTTCCTCCCAGCACTGCTTTGGTGGCATCCCAGAGATCTTGATGTGGTGTGTCTTCCTTTTCATTTGTTTCAAATGATTTTTAAAATTTTCTTTCTTGATTTTGTTGTTTGCCCAAAATTATTCAGGAGCAAGCCATCTAATTTCCATGTATTTCTTTGTTTTTAAGTAGTCCTTCTGGTGTTGATTTCTAGTTTTATTCTGCTGTGGTCAGAGAAGATACTTGTTGAGATTTCAATTTTTTGAAATTTGCTTAAGGTTGTCTTATGACCAACTATATGGTTGATTTTTTATATGATTCATGTATGGAAGAGAAGAATGTATATTCTGTAGTTGTGCTGGGCAAAGATTTCTCTAGATGTCTATTAGATATAATTGGTCAAATGTTGAATTTAAGTCCAGGATATTTTAGTTGATTTCTGTCTCAATGATCCGTCTTAACCTGTTAGTGTGGTGTTAAAGTCTCCTACTGTTTTGGTGTGCCTGTCTTGGTCTGCCTTTAGATTAAGTAGCAACTGTTTTTATAAATCTGGGTGCTCCTATGTTGGGTGCATATATATTTAAAATAGATCATTCTTGTTATTAAATTGAGTCCTTTATCTTTATTTGGTGCCCTTTATTGTTCCTTTTTAAATTTTATTGATCTCAAGTCTGCTTTATCTGGTATAAAATAGTAACCTTTGTTCTTTTTTTGTTTTCCATTTGTGTGGTAGATCTTTCTCTGTGCCTTTGCTTTGAGTCTTTGAGTGTCATTAGAGGCAAAATGGGTCTCCTGGGGACAACAGATGGAAGGGTCTTGTTTTTATTCCAGTTTGCCACTTGATGTCTTTTAAGTGTGAAGTTAGCACCATTAACATTCAGGGTTACTAAGATTTGTTTGTTGGGGAGGGGCTTAGTGGTCTCACTTTTGCGGGTGATATATATGGTCTGTAAGCTATGCACTTCCTTATGCTTTTGTGGTAGGTAGCATCTTTTTTTTGTTTCGTTCAGAACTTCCTTAAAGATCTCTTGTAAGGTTGACCTAAGGGTGACACATTTCCTTAGCCCTTGCTTGTCTGAGAATAACTTTATTTCACCTTTATTTATGAAGCTTAGGTTGACAGAGTAGGAAATTCTTGGCTGGCATTTCTTTTCCTTAAGAATATTATAAATGGGGCCTCAGTCTCTTCTGGCTTGTAAGGTGGCTGCTGAGAGGTTTACTGTCATTCTAATGAGTCTGCCATGGTAGGTGTTCTCTTCAGCTGCCTTTTACATATATATTTTTGTCATGTTAACCTTGGATAATCTGAAGACATATGACTTGAGCAGGGACGTTTTCATGGGTCATATCTGCAACTACCGTCCTTAGAATGCTCCTACTCTCTCACAAATGCCAGCCAGACATAGATTTGATCTCTTTATGCAATCCCATATCTCTCGAAGGGCTTGTTCATTTTTTGAAATTCTTTCTTTATTTTTATCTGACCGAGTTGCTTCTAGGGATTTGTCTTTAAGCTCTGAAATTCTCTCCTCTGCTGGGTCAACTCTGTTGTTAGGGCTTGCAGTTGTGTTTTGAAATTCTTGTAGTGAGTTCATTTCCAGGAGTTTAGTGTGGGTCTTTGTCAGAATGACCATGCCAGCTTTCAATTCTTGTACTGTTTTCACGGCCTCTGATTTTTGGAAGTCCATTTTCTCTTAGATATCAATGAGTTTCTTTGCCATCTATATTCCAAATTCTATGTCTGCCATTATGGACAATTTATTCTGAATATGATCCATTGCTTGGGAGCTGGTGCAAACATTTGGAAACAGCAAAACTGTGTGTGTGTGTGTGTGTGTGTGTGTGTGTGTGTGTGTGTTGTTGTAGTTCTTGTGCTGATTTCTTCCCATCTTGAGTGTGCTCATTCATTCCCTCTCCCTCTCTGTCTCTCCCTCTGTCTCTTTTTCTCTTTCTTTCTCTCTGTTAGTTGTGGAGATTTTTTTTTGTTAGGTGCTGTAGTTCAGGCTTTAGAACTACAGATGGTGGTAGAGGACTTGCCTGGTGGATCCAGTAGCTGGCCAGCCAGAGGGTGATGGGTCTGGGAATTGCATTCAGATGATTGTGGGAGCCCTGCTTGCCCCTTGGGCCCTTGGGTGGAGGTCTGTAATTGGGGGGAGCAGACTAGATGGGGGAGGCTGATGGGCACTCTGATGGCTTTCTTCTTGCACTTATTTTGGCTGCACAGACTGTGTTGGGGGGGACTCAGGTGAACAGAGTGTCTGTTTAATGACACTGATGACTGGTCTCTCCAAAGGCAGGTCCTTGGTGCCACATGGAGGGGGTGTGAGTCCACTGACCATTAGCAGGCAATCCATGCCCAGGTGATGCAGCTGGGATGGGGGAATGACAAGCATCCTTACTCCTCAGGGTTCCTGTTCATGGGGGCTGTGACCTCTGCGGGGGGGGGGGGTGTGAAGGGGGTGAAGGGGGAGGGATGCATGCTTGCTCTCTGTTGTGCTGCTCCCTCCCCAGCCTGAGAGCAACAGCAGCAAGGGCCATAGTGGCTGGAAAGCGTCTGCCCCTCAGCAGAGGAACCTTGAACCTTCTTCTATTACTGTCAGCGAAGGCTGCTGGTGCTGAGCTGTGCAGTGTCAGAGCCTGAGGGATTCCAAATGGACTTGGGCGACACCTCTGTGTGGTCACTACTGGAGAACTGTATGCTGGCCTGGGGGCCCAGGGGTCTCAGAGGCTCTCCCTTGACTGGATCACAAAGGTCAAGAGTGGTAGTTGGGGCTTCTGGAAATTTCTGCTTCACTCAGTCACTCACCACCTCACCATGTTGAGAGACTCCTGCCTCTTTCCACTGGGTCTGGGTCTAGATTACACTCCTCTTCCTCCCATGGGACCCCTTGCTTCTGAGTCCTGTGGGCTATGTTCCTCTACATCTTGCTTTAATTTAGAGACTCACTCCCTTTTTTGGATCCTCTCAGTGAGAAAGGCTCTCACCAGCTGCCTCCAACCAGCCGTCTTGCCCTGCCCCGCTTTCCTGCCATTCTGAGATATTCTGGATGTTGTCTCTTCCAAACCTCCTGCTGAAATGTGAGCCCCAGTGTGGAAGGTGAGTCCTCATAGGGAGTGTTTGGGTCGTGGGGGTGGATCCCTCATGAATGGACCATAAGGAGTTCCCACTCCACTAGTTCATGTGAGAGCCGGCTGTTTGAGAGAGCCCCACCCGTCTTTTCTCTCCTGCCTCTGCTCTTTCCACAGTACACGCCAGCTCCCCTTCCCCGATCCCGTCCAGAGCAACAAGCGGCTGCTTCCTCTCACAGTCAGTCAGGCATAAGAAGCAGAGTTCTCTTAAGGGAGAAAAGGAGCTTTTTCTTAATTCGGGATCCAGGGAGACATGCTGGTATAGATATCACGGCTCTCTCGACCAATAGAGTTTCCATCCAGTACTGATAGTTAAAAACCCAAGCCAAAGTCTTATCAATTTCAGCTGATTCACATCAGTTATGTGCCCTGTGACCATAACTCAGAGCCCCAAATTCCATCCATTTTAGCATTCCTTAGGCTTACAAATTCTCTGAACAATGAATGGCTGCGTACTTTCCAGTCCGTCTTGGTCTGTTGTTCGCACAGGGAGTTCTGACTTTCAAGACATAGTTAGTTTCTAAGATTAGACATACTCAGCTAATGATTAACATACATACCAAGGATTACATGGCTGTAATTTTAAATAAAGGGAGGAGAAAAGACAACACCTTTCAATGATTGAGGTGTCCATCTACAGTCTTATCCGGGCCCTGGGAAGAGAAATTTCTGGAGATATGAGCAGACGGACTCCTTCTGTTTGTCAAGGAAGCTGCCTTGAGTTTAACTCCTCTCAGGCAATGACTCTTAGGTAAAGAAGGTATTTCAAAGCTCAGTTGAGCTCAGCTAATTTAACAAAGAAAGGGAGGGATTCCCCATGGGAAAGAGTCTTGTCCATTTTTTTTTTCAAAGAAAGGAAAATTTATTTAAAAGTAAATTAGAAAGAGAAAGAGAAGGGAGAGAGAAGATTCACCTCCCCAAGGTGGGGGAAGGGGTCAAGTCAAGTGTGTCCATTTTAAGCTCAAACTACTCCCTGCAGCTTAGGTTTATAGAAAGCTTCAAAGCACAATTTTAATGTACAAAAGGAATAAATGCACAATGCATTTTTCACTCTTACACCCCTTTCACCATGATCGTAAGGTTCCTGAGGCCTCCCTGGAAGCAGATGCCAGCACCCTGGTTTCCCGTATTGTCTGCAGAACTGTGAGCCAGAACTCACCTCTTTTCTTGATAAATTACTCAGCTTCAGGTCTTCCTTTACAGCACTGCAAAACAGTTGGAGACACTTCCTAAAATGTTATTCTTGAATGTGTACAATCTCCACATGATCCAAAAGCAAAATTTATTTAAAAAGATGTACAAGCCAGGCTCGGTGGCTCAGCCTGTAATCCTGCACCTTTGGGAGGCTGAGGTGAGT
>NW_007071362.1:2723-67148 GCF_000164805.1 Carlito syrichta | reverse complement strand
GTGGAAGGATCGCCGGAGCCCAGCAGGTGGCTGGGAGCGGCCACTGCACTCCAGTCTGGGTGACAGGGTGAGACTCCAACTCAAAAAAAAGCCAAACAACAACAACAACAAAGATGAACAAAGGAAGCATTGATTTCTATCTCATTATAGTGAATCTCCTTAAAGTAACAATTTTTATTGGTTTTTAGTGTGTTCTTTGAGTTTCTCACCCAAAGGTATGACATTGTCTACATTCATTTATATCTTGCCAGTTGTACCTAAGTATGCATCCTGGAAATTATTCCTAACAGGCGTCAACTTTATTTCTTGGCAGGTCTCTGTGTTAGTGTGCTGCTTACCTCCCAATCAATACCTAGTGATTACAGATTTGAAATTTTTGCCATTGTACTGAACTGAAATAAAATGCTGCTGTTTTAATTTTCATTTTAATTGCTACTTAGGCTTAGCATTTTTTTTTTGAGTTGGAGTCTCACTCTGTCACCCAGGCTAGAGTGCTGTGGCATGCTCACGGCCACCGCAGCTTTGACTTGCTGGACTTAAGCTATCCTTCTGTCTCAGCCTTCCAAGCAGCTGGAACTATAAGCGCGTACTACCACACCCAACTAATTTTTGATTTATTGCAGAAACGCGATCTCCCCATGTTGCCCAGACTGGTCTCAAACCCGCAGGCTCAGGCAATCATCTCACCTTGACCTCCCAAAGTGCTGGGGTTATAGACTTGAGCCACCATGCCCGGCCAGCATATTTTTAAAAATCAAAGACTAGTAAAGTGCAATAGGTAGAAGAGGGAAATAATAAAATGATGACTTTGATGATCTGTAACTGATGGGGAGCAATCAATTGAAATAACTCACTCATACTTAAGGGGGCTGGAAAAGCAAGACTACTATAACTTTAACGTCAGCTGAAGAATCCAGATTACAAAAAACAAAGGCCCAACTACAGGATATAGAAGACAAAAATATCATAGAAATAACCAACAACAAAAAAAACTGGTTCTTGGAAAGAACAAATAAGATTGATGGACCCCCTAGCCAGACTGACCAAGACAAGGAGAGAAAAGGCCCAAGTAAACGCAATCAGAATTGCAAATGATGAAATCACAACTGATCTCGAAGAAATACAAAAGATGATTAGAGATAAGTATGTACGTCTGCATGGAAACAAACTCAAAAACCTCAATGAAATTGAGGACTTTCTGACATCACACAAACTTCCATGAATGAAACAAGAAGAAATTGAGACCCACAATAGACCAATAGCAACCCATGAAATTAACTTCATCATAAGAAAGCTACCTAGAAAAAAAAGCCCTAGACCAGATGACTTCCCAACTGAATTCTATAAAACATACAAAAATGAGCCAACATTCAATCCTATTGAAAGTATTCCAGGCAGTCGAGAAAGACAGAACTCTCCCCAAGTCATTTTATGAAGGTACCATCACAATGATACCCAAACCTGACAAAGACCCAACAAGGAAAGAGGATTACAGGTCAATCTCCTTGATGAACATAGATGCAAAAATTTGCAACAAGATTGCAGCATATTGGATCCAACAACACATCTCAAGAATCACCCACCATGACCAAGTAGGCTTCATTCCTGGGATGCAGAGCTGGTTCAACAGCTGCAAGACCATAAATGTAATTAAATACATCAACAGATACAAAAACAAGAACCACATGATTATATCATTAGAGGCAGAAAAATCTTTTTGACAAAATTCAGCATCCCTTTTGATTAACATCTTTGAGAACCTAGGCACAGAAGAAACATTACTTAAATTAAGAAAAGTCATCTACAATAAATCTACAGCCAACACATTGCTCAATGGCCAGGGGAAGTATTTCCCCTGAAAATGGGAACAAGACAAGGTTGCCCACTTTCACCCCTCTTCCTGTTCAACATAGTGTTGGAAGTCCTAGATAGGCAAGAGAAGGGAATTAGGGGTATCCAAATAGGAAATGAGGAAGCTAAACTAGCCCTTTTTGCAGATAATATGATCCTATACCTTGAAAACCCAAGAGATTCTGTCAAGAACCTCCTTGTACTGATAAAGGACTTTGGTAAATTCTTGGTGTACAAATCACTGCATAAAAGACTATAGCATTTCTATATACCAGTAACAAATAGGCAGAGAACCAAACAAAAGCACAATCCAATTCACAATAACCACATATACACAAAAATGAAATACCTTGGCATCTTCACAACCAGAGAAGTGAAAGACCTTTACAATGAAAACTACAAACAACTGCTCAAATAAATCAAAGATGGCACAAACAAATGAAGAAATAGTCCATGCTCATGGACTGGAAGAATATTTTGTTAAGATGTCCATCCTACCTAAGGGAATCTTCAGATTCATCACAATACCCATGATGATCTTCTCAGACCTAGAAACGACAGTACAGAAATTCATATGGAAATAAGAAAAGAGCATGAATAGCCAAAACACTCCTCAGTAAAAGAAGCAAAGTGGGAGGCATCACACTTCTAGACTTTAAACTTTGCTATAAGGCTACAAGAATAAAAACAGCTTGGCACTGGTACAAGAACAAGTATATTGATCAATGGAACAGGATAGAGATTCCAGAAGCAAAAATTTAATCCCTTAAGCAACTCATCTTTGACAAAGTCATCAATAACAACACTGGGTAGAGGAGACCTCATTCAGCAAATGGTGCTGAGAAAACTGGCTGACCACATGCAGAAGAATGAAATAGGACTCCTACTTATTACCATACACAAAAATAAACTCAAAACAGATCAAAGACCTAAACATAAAACCTCAAACTATAATTATCTTAGAAAATGCAGAAGACACTGTTATACACTTTGGAACAGGCAATCAATTCGTGATCATAGCCCCAAAAGTGTATGCCATAAAAGATAAGATAGACAAGTGAGACCTCATCAAACTGAAAAGCTTTTGCACAGCAAAAGAAACCATCAAGAGAGCAGGGAGAATACCTACAGAATGGGAAACAAATATTTGCTGTGTATCTGACAAAGGCCTAACATTCAGGATCTATAAGGAACTCAAATGATTTGAAAAGAAGCAAAACCAACAATCCAATTAAAAGATGGGCAAAAGACATGAACAGACACTTCTCAAGAAAAGGCATATGAACAGCCAATGGACACATAAAAATTGCTCAACCTCACTAATCATCAGAGAAATGAAAATCAAGACCACACCGAGATACCACCTAACTCCTGTAAGAATGACCATCATTAATAAAACAAAAAACAACAGATGTTGGCATAGATGTGGAGAAAAAGGAAAGTTTCTACACTGTTGGTGGAATGCAAATTAGTTCAGCCTTTATGGAAAACAATGTGGTGATTTTTAAAAGAACTAGAAATTGACCCTCCATACAACCAGCATTCCTCCTTCTGGGAATATATTCAGAGGAACTCAAATCATTCTATGGAAAAGATACTTGCACACGTATGTTTATTGCAGTACTATTCACAGTAGCAAAAGCATGGAACCAACTCTGCTGCCCATCAGAAGTGGACTGGATAAAAAAATGTGGTACAAATACACACAATAGAATATTATGCAGCCATAAAAGGGACGAAATTATGGACTTTGCAACAACTTGCATGGATTTGGAGTCCATCATACTCAGTGACCTATCACAGAAACAAAGAGCTGAACACCACATGTTCTCACTCATAACTGGGTGCCGAACATTTATCACAAGGGAGGGATTGGCAGTAGTGGGATACTGCTAGGGGAAATGGGAGGGTTGGGGGGAGGGAATGAAACATCACTAAGGGTACCAAATCCTAAACCAGGGTAAGTGAGGACCAGTTGAGGGGCCCAAACTTCACCTGCACATAAACTATTTATGTACCTAATCTTGACTTGTACTCCACATCTCTACAATACAACACACTATTTTAAAAAAGAAATAACTCACTACCTTCACATCAGGCAGAATCTTTTTTTTTTCTTCATTTTATTTAGAATCATAAGGTTCATGTGAGGGTTTGTTACCTCAGTTAATTGTGTGAAGTGAGGATTGGGCTTCTGAGGAAACCTCCCCACTCCCCGTGATGAGCACAACACCTGACAGGTGGTTGTACATCCCTCATTTCCCTCCCTCCGACCTAAAGCAGCATCCCGTGTTTGCTGTTCCCATCCTTGCACCAGTGTGCACCCAGGGTTTCATGCCCACTTAGGAGTGAGAGCAAATGGTGTTTAGTTTTCTCTTCCTGTGAGAGCTCACTTAGAAGGATGGTCCCCAGCTGCCTCCATCTTACTGCAAAGGATGTGATCTCTTTATGGCTGCCCAGTAGTCCATGGTGTAGACACACTGCATTTTCTTTATCCATTCCGCCTTGGATGGGCATCTGGGTTGGTTCCAAGTTTTGAGTACGTCGAATAGTGCTGCAGTGAACATACGTGTGCAGATGCCTTTTTGAATGAGTCATTTGTGTTATTTGGGGTATGTTGCCAGAAGTGGGATTGCTGGGAGAAGGGTCATGCTATTTTTAGTTCTTTGAGAAATCTCCGAACTGTTTTCCACAAAAGTTGGGAGCTAGGTTACATTCCCATCAACAGTATATAAGCATTTCCTTTTCTGCTAAGCCTCACCAACCCTTTTTTTTAATCCTCTTTGTTTTTGAGAATATTCATAGCAACTTTATCATAATAGCCCAACACTGGAAACAGCCCAGATATCCATCAGCAGGAAAACACATAAACCGAATATGGCATGCCGTGTACAGCTACACAGCAATAAAAGACGATAAATGACTGAATGTCAGATGAATCTCAAAAACATTGTGCTGAGTGGTAAATCTTCTAATAATAGCCACCCTGACAAGTGTGAGGTGGTATCTCATTGTGGGTTTGGGTTGCACTTCTCTGATGATCAGTGAGGCTGAACATTTTTTCATGATTGTTGGTTGCTTGTATGTCTTCCTTTAAAAGTGTCTTTTGTCCACTTTTTAATGATATTATTAGTTTTTTTTCTGGTCAATTCATCTGAATTTCTTGTAGATATCAGAATCTTTTTATCTTTTACTGGATATTTAGGTCTTACTTCTGTGTATTACCTGTCTGTGTCTTATTGCCATTTTTTCCCCAGAAAGGTTGTGTGTTTGATATTTGTTGATTTTCAGGAGTGCTTTATATAACTAAGCTGCACATTTTTTTTTTAACTCTATTGAGAATTACGGTCTATGTGCCATTTGGTCCTTCTACTTATAATTTCTCAGGCTTCTTCTTCTTTAAGTATTGAAGGGTATTTAATTTTGGATGTAGGAGGATCACCTAGCACTTGGGAACAAAGATGCAGACAAATAACCCAGCACTGGTAGACCAGATGGCAAAGATCTCCACAGCCACCATGGCCTTGCCCTGGGTGCTGTGGTAACTCAGGAGAAAGGCCAACCATACACTGCAGGACACCAGCATACTGGAAATGAGGAACTTGGCTTCGGTAAAGATGTCAGGAAGGTCCCTTGCCAGGAAGGCCATGGCAAAGGTCCTCAGAATGTAGAAGCCCAAATAACTCAAGACACAGTAGAAGTCCATGATGGAGGCCTTGTTACACAGGATGAAGCTGTAGCCAGGTGTGGTCTTGGGTCCTTGTCTGGGAAGGGAGGAGATGTCCCCAACCAGATTCCACAAGGATCAGTTGGAAGAGAAAGCAGAGGAAGACAACAGAATGAGCTTTATGAAGACCCATCACCCATGGATTTTGCTGTCTGGCCTTGTAGCCTGGAATGCTGTGACCACGGTGATGGTTTTGGCCAACACAGAGGCCACAGTCACAGAGAACACAACTGCAAATGTGGCTGTCGGGGAGGCAGGTGGCCGGGGTGGAACGGCTAAGGAAGAGCAAGGAGCAGAGGGCACCGCGGAGAGTGTGACCCAGAGTCTGGTATTGACTTTGACTGTGGGGGTGTCTCATAAGCATCCCAGGGAACAAGAGGGCAGACAAGGACAAGGTTGTGCAAGCCAGAGCCAGGCCCAAGGGTTCATCACAGGCCAGGAAAGTCTCCTTTTCGAGAAGGCAATGCTCCCTTTTGTTGTTTGCATAATGACTGTCAACACAGAGCCTGTACTGCTTCATGGTTGAAAAGAAAAATTAGAGTGTCCCTCTCTCCCAGACAGGACATCTCACATTTGGTAGATTCCGTTGCCCTGACCTCCCACTACCATGGCCCACTATGCCTGAGAGCTACAGTTTGGTTACCTTGTCCTAGATGACTTAGAGAACGCAACACTGGCCACACTGGCCTCTCAGATTTGTTCTGGGGGATTCTCTTATACTAGAATCCAGAGACAGTCTGAGCATTTTTTCTTTCTTCATTCAAATACAAATTGAACAGAGAAACTCACTATTTCCAAAGTGGAAATCCAAATAATGCTTGAAGAGACACGTGAAACCCTGTTCTGTGGTAAATCAGGATGTGAAAAAACAGTGGTTTTTCAGAATTTGCAGTATAAAGTCACCAAAGGAGAAAACATGAATTGAGCCTCTGCCTTCAGGACAGTGATTGTAAAGCCTTCCTCTCACCTGTTCTGTCTGCAAAATGTCCCTCAGGGCAGGGGCTGTGGTCAAAGCAGCAATGGGGCCAGCCTCACTTTGGGACCTGGCTGGAGCCAGGAGGGCAGACAGAGTGAGGAAACTGGGGGAAACAGAGTCCTAGAGTTAGAGAAATAAGTCTCCAAGGGAATGGAGTTCAAGGCCACTTTTCCTTTTCACAGCTCTCTTCATTCTTCCCTAAGTGTGAATCAAGGGCACAGGCCACATGAGTTTCATATTTTGGCTACAGTGAAGAGAAATCTCAAAAGAAACAAGCTGAAACGATCAGGCAAGTTTCTGACACATAGCTGGAAGTCGAGGTGCTTTTTTGTTCAGAAAATCAAGCACGTTTACTCACCTGTTTTCATTTTCTCGCTGGCTGTTTTCACAGTGCAACATTATGTGAAGCTGTTGAAGTGTTCATAGTCATAAACCACAGTGTCTGGGAATAAAAACATCAGATGGGAAATAGGCAGAGAAACTGCAGGTTTCAGTACCCTGGCTTTTGATTTCAGTGGACAGGCCAAGGAGAAGAAACGCTTTGTGCTTGGAGCTGAACACGAGACCACTTCACCTCAGTGTAGGCCCCTTACAGTTCCCTGTTTACCTTCTGGTCTCTAAATTCTGTTCTTCTACTCAGGGAAAACTGTTGTTGCCAGTTTGATTTTTATCATGCTTCCCAACAGGGGTTGGCCACCTTTTGATATAAAAGTCCACATGGTAATAACTTTGACTTTGCTGGCCTTATGGTCTTTATCACAACTACCCATCTCTGCCCTTGGGAAGTTACAGTAGCCAAAGACAATGCATCAGAACATGGGTGTGGCTATGTTTGACGAGAACTTGATTTACAGAAATCAGCTGTGCAATGGAATTTGATTACAGACCACAGTTGGGCGACCGTTGACCTAGACTTTCCTTCGGGGCACACTGTCTCTGGGTGCGAGGCATACTTGTATCACTAGGACCCATTCTCAGCCCTGTAACAAACAATCTTAGTCCCACCACTTCAGTGGTTGAAGGCCCATTTATACCAGGTGTTATACTAAATGTTTGTAGCCCCTTCAACATAGAATGTGGAAGACATAACCTTCAAAGTCATGGTATTGAGAAGGAGTCTTTGGGAAGTAATTACAGTTAGATAAGGTCATGAGGGTAGGAGCCGCATAATGTGGCCTAGTGGCTTTATAAAAGTTGGAGAAATATCTGTATCTCCCCCATCATCCACCCAACAACAAAAGGTCATGGAAGACATAATGCGAAGGAGGTAATCTGAAACCCAATAAAGAAGTCGCCACCAAGTATTAACATTGTAGGCACCTTGATTTTGGAGTTGCAGTCTCCAATCCCATGAAAAAGTAAATTTTAGTTGCTTAAGCCACCCAATCTGTGGTATTTTGTGACGGCAGTTCAAGCAGACCGATACATAAGGAAATCTTTTCAAGTTTAAAAAAAATAAAAACCGAATAACACAAAAACAAGAAAGTTATTTTTAAAAGAGCTTTAAAAGTATGTTAGTATAAATGTATCACTGATATTATACAATGAGAAAGTAAATTATTACTTAACAGCTACAGGAATGAGTCTTTAAAAATATAACAGTGAGCAATATAAAAGAATAGCACAAATTACCACATGCTGTTTGAAAGAATTACAGTAACATTGATTTGAGGCAAATTGCATTGTGACCCAGGTCATACAAAACGTACAGAAAATAAAGCATTTTTTAAAAAAAGGGAGGATCAAGAGGGCCGACTGAAGACATCAGGTGATTGCTGCCCTGAGCAAAGAATTTAACTGGAGGCTGGGCCTAGGGCTTTGAAGGTCAGTCTGCAGACCAAGGCTGTGTTGTGTCAGACACTCACCTGGGGATGGGAGGAAGGACGGCTCCAGTCTCCAGAGCAAGAGTCTTGCTGAGAGAAGGGTTATGTGAAAGGCACCGTTTTTTGCACCTCATGCAGGCCACGGTGGCTCCAGCCAGGGGAGAGATAGTCCAGGCAACCTCCAACCCTACACGCCGCCTGCATCAGCTGGGCATGGAGAGTTACCCAGAATTGGGACAGAAGCACTGGAAGGAATCACAGGGAACCCAGTTCCTGGTGAGACCCAGCACCGGGACTGCCACCCCTGCCCTCGGAAAAACCCTCTGGGGTAGTCTGCCCCGCGTGGGCGCTGTTCCTCCCTCCCTTATCAGTCCCCAACTAAGCTGACATGCCATGTCATGGGCGTTTCCCCAGCGGTACCAGCACCAGCACCTGTTGCAGCTCTAATAGGGCTGTGGGTGTGGCCACCATTATTGTGACATGCCCAGCCGCAGAGTAGGGAGGGAACGAAGAGACCCTGTGCCTGTGTGCTGTCAGGAGATGCGATGGCCCTGCCAACCTGTGGGCTGAGAAATCCTGTTCTTCCCCCACAAAACGGCTGCTTCCCTTCTGCAGCTGTGAAAGCGGCAGTCCTGCCTCTGTGGGAGGAGGCCATGCCATATTTTCAAGAGAGCCTAGGCCAGGCCAGGGCCATGGAGCTCTCCTGTCCTGCTACCAATACTGCTGATAGGACACGCAAGCTGGGAAAGGGCCACAGAAGCACCCAGACAACCGGGGTCCCTGGCATTAGTTCTGGAGGGAGAGGAAGGCACAGATCTGGGGGGAAATGTTGCCTCACTCCAGCCAGACAGCCCCATGGAAGCAGTGTGAGTGGATTCCTCAGTGCAAGTACACCACAACTCTCTTGGCTATCTCTGCCACTACTACAGGCAGGCCAGAGAAGGGAGGCCGGGTAACCTCACAAAACAAAACAAAAATTAATAAAAAGAGAAGCATGTGCCTTCACAGATGATGACAAAACAGTGTGAAAGCAATGATTTAGGGTCTATAATACCCAGTGATGTATCACAGAATGAAACTACTGAGTACCACTTGGTTCTCATCCATGAGCAGACCCTGAACAATTATCATAATGCTGTAAGAAAGGGATTGGCCATAGTTGGAAACCACCAGGGGAAAGCGGGGGTCAGGATTGGCAGTAGTGGGAAACTGCCAAGGGAGGCGGGGACATATAACATCAATAAGGACATCTGATCTCAAATCAGGTGAAGTGGGGACCAAAGGGAGGCCCAAACTTTACCTGTAC
Source organism: Carlito syrichta (assembly GCF_000164805.1). Lineage (NCBI taxonomy): Eukaryota > Metazoa > Chordata > Mammalia > Primates > Tarsiidae > Carlito > Carlito syrichta. The sequence goes on along the minus strand of NW_007071362.1, from coordinate 57,465 downwards.
ATTGAATTGTACCTAACCCTGAATTGTACCCCATAGCTTCAAAATAAGAATTAAATTAAATTAAATTTAAAAACACCAGTGATCCCCAGACCTTAATGAGTCAACACCACAAAAGTGCCTTCTAAATCCCAAGCAGTGGAACCCATTAAGAACTACCCAAACCTTGTGATAGACATAAAATTCAGTTTAGAAATGGCAAAGGCACTCAATGAGACCCACAAGAAAGTGGACAATCAATCTGGTCTTGAAAACAGTGCAAGAAATGAAAACTCACCAGGCCAATCTAAGAAAAAATGAAACAGAACTGCCAGACATGAAAAATTCTCTCCTGGAATTTTAAAACACAATAGCAAGTCTTAACAGCAGAATAGACTGGGCACAGGAAAGCATCTCAGTGACTGAGGGTCAAATTACTGAACTCACCTGGTCTGAAAGCAACAAGGGCAAAAGACTTAGGTAAAATGAACAAAGTCTGTGAGAGACCTGGGATAATGTAGACCTGGGATAATAGAGTCCAAATCCAGTGTTGACTGGCATCTCTGAGAGTGAAGGAAAACTAAGAACACCCTGGAACATGCCTTACAGGATATCATTCTAGAAGACTTCCCCTCTCGCTAGAGAGGCAGCCATGTAGATGCAAAAGATTCAGAGAACCCCTGTGCGGTACTACCTGAGAAGTCCACCCCCAAAGTCCACGATCATCTGACTCGCCAAGGTGAACATGAAAGAAAAAATCTTGAACGGGGCTAGAGAGAAGGGACAGACCATCCACCAAGGAAGACCCATCAGAATTGCAGAAGGCTCTCAGCAGAAACATTATAAGCATAAAGGAAATGGGGTCTCATTTTTAATATCCTTAATGAAAAGAAATTCCAGCCAAGATTTCTTATGCCAGCTAAGGTAGTCTCCATTAATGAAAAAGAATTAAAATCCTTCCCAGACAACCAGTTGCTAAGAGAATATGCCACCTCTAGACCAGCCCTTCAGGAAATGCTGAAGAAAGTTCTAAGCACAGAAAAAAAAGAATGGTTGCAGGCATCATAAAATCATAGGTAATTACAAGTTATAGAGCGTACAAATTAGCCACAAAGCCTAGAGTGGAAAACCATTTCTTTTTTTGAGTCAGAGTCTCACTCCTTTGCCAAGGCTGAAGTGCAGTGACACACTCACAGCCACCCCAGTATCGACCTGCTGGGCTCCGGTGATCCTTCTGCCTCAGCCTTATAAGTAGCCGGAACTACAGGTGCACAGCACTACACCTGGCTAATTTTTTGATTTATTGCAGAGATGAGGTCTCGCCACGTTGCCCGGGGGGGTCTCTTACCACGGGCTCAGGCAATCCCCTTGCCTCAGCCTCCCAAAGTGCTGGGATTACAGGCCGAGCCACTGAGACCAGCTCAAAATAGTTTCTTAATAGCAATATGACAGGATCCAGCCCCCACATATCAATAATTAACTTAAATGTAAATGGATGGAGCATGCTACTCAAAAGGCCACAGTGGCACATTGGATGAGAAGTGTGATCTATTCTACTGCTTTGAGGAAACTCATCTCCCTGCAAATAACACCCACTGGCTCTAGGGAAAGGTTGAAGAAAAATCTTCCAAGCAAATAGAATTCAAAAAGAACAAGAGTATCTACTCATATCAAACACTACAGTCTTAAAATCAGTAAACGTAGCTGGACTCGTTGGCTCATCCTGTAATCCTGCGCATTGGGAGGCCAAGGTGAGTGAATTACCTGAGCCTGTGGATTCGAGACCCACCTGGGCAACTTGGCGAGACCTAATCTCTACAATAAATGAAAAAATTAGCTGGGTGTGGTAGTATGTGCCTGTAGTTCCAGCTACTTGGAAGGCTGAGGTGGAAGGATCGCTGGAGCTCAGCAGGTCGATGCTGCGGTGGCTGGTAGCGGCCACGGCACTCCAGTCTGAGCGACAGAGTGAGACTCCAACTCAAAAAAAACGAACAAAAAACCCAATAAACATTATAAAGGACCCTGAATGGCATTGCATAATGCTAAAAGGCTCAATCCACCGAAAAGAAAAAATCCATCCTGAGAAAAAATGTGCATCCACATAGGAGCACCCAGCTTGAGAAAAAAATTGCTAATTAAACTGAGGACATGGGCAGCCACACAATCAGTCAGTGATTTAACACCCTGCTAATAGTCTCAGAAAGAACATTAAGGAAGAAGACTAATGAAGAAATCCAGAACCTTAACTAGGCCTTCAACCAATTAGGTTAATAGACATCTATAGAACACTTTACTCACCAACCACAGAATACATATTTTTCTCATCAAAACATGGACATAATCTAAAATTCATAATATTCTCGAGTACCAATCAAGTATGAACAAATTTCAAAAGGTTGAAATCACACCAAACATCTTTTCAGACCACGACAGAATAAACACACAAATAAGTGAACATTAAACACCATGCATCTGAATGACTTTTGGGATAACACAAAAATCAAGACAAAAATTTAAAAATTAATAGAAACAAATGAAAACAGCACACCAAACCTCTGGGATACATTGAAAACAGTGCCGAGATGAAAGTTTATAACATTACACACACATCGAGAAAATCAAGATATCTCAAGTAAATAGTCTTGTATCACACCTATAGGAGCTGGAGAGGCAATCACCAAATCAGAGGAACAATAAACATTATCAAAATAAATCTATAGCTAAATAAAATGGAAACAACCCCCCAAATACAAAATATCACCAAGACAAAAAGGTGGTTCTCTGAAAGAATAAACAAGATATACAGACTCTAGGCCAGATTAATGAGAGAGAGAGAGAGAATGAGAGAGAGACTTTGAATAAACCTAATTAGAAATGAAAATGGTGATGTGACAACTGGCCCTGAAAAAATCCAAAAGATTGTCAGAGATTACTACAAACATATGCTGGTAATCTAGAAAATCCAGAGGAAATGGAGAAATTCCTGGCAATTAACGACCTCCCAAGATTGAAACAGAAAGAAATTAAAGCCCTAAACAGATGGATAACAATTTAAGAAAGTGACTCAAAAAGAACCCAAACTATTTGCCTAAAAGAACCCTGGGCAGATGTTTTCTAAACTGAATTCTCTAAGACATAAAAGAAAAAACTGTTACCAATCCTACTGAAAGTATTAATATTTCAAGCAATCAAGAAAGAAATCATTCTCTCTAGCTTATTCTATGATGGCAATATCAACATGATACCCCAGAATGGCAAAGGCCCAGCAAGGAAAGAAAACTTCAGACCAATTCCCCTGAGGAACATAGATGAAACAATTCTCAACAAGATTCTAGCAGATTACATCCAACAGCACAAGACAAGGATCATTCAGCATGATCAGGTGGACTTCAATCCCAAGATGCAAGGCTGTTTCAACATTCACAAATCAATAAATGCAATCCACTCCATAAACTTATGTGTAAAACCCAAAACCAGAATGATTAGCTCAATATATGTAGCAAACCATTTGATGAAATCCAACATTCTTTCCCAATAAAATCCCTCAAACACCTAGGTATTGATGGGACAGTTCTCAAAATACTAAGAGCCATCTATGGCCAACCTGCAGCCAACATTACACAAAATGGGCAGAAGCTGAAACTGTTCTCCCTAAGAACTAGAACAAGTGTTTACCGTTTGTTCTCACCCCTACTACTTAGCATAGTACTGGAAGTCCAGGTCAGAGCAACAAGGTAGGAGAAAAATATTAGGAATATACAAATAGGAAAAGAGAAAATTAAGTTATTCTCTTCACAGATCATATGATTCTATGCCTAGAAAACCCTAGAGGCTGTCCAAAACATCTCTTCACTGATAACAATTTAAGTAAAATCTTTGGATTCAAAATCAATGCACAACAATCAGTTGTATTTCTATAAACCAACAATAAGAACGATGAGAACCAAATCAAAAAACATAATCCAATTCACAAAAGCTACAAAAATAAAATACTTCGACATTCATTTAACAAAAAAGTGAAAGGCCTTTACAATGAGAGTTGCAAGACACTGCTCAAAGAAATCAAAGACCACACACAAAAAGTGGAAAAACATTCCATGCTCATGGATTGGAAGAAATCAATATTATCAATATGTCCAAGGCAATCTGAACATTCAATGCAATCTATGTCAAGTTACCAGCATCATTTTTCACAGACCTAGAAAAGACCCTACTGAGTTTCATATAGAAGTAAAATACAACCTGAATAATTGAAGCAATCTTCAGCAAAAAGAACATACCTGGAGGCATCATGCATTCAGTCTTCAAAGCTACAGTAACCAAAACAGAATGGTACTGATACAAAAATAGACACACAGACTAATGGAGTAGGCAGAATACAGACCTTTAACCAAATCATGTACTGCAAAGTTGGCAAAATAAACATTGGGGAAAGGAAGTAGCATTGAGAAAATGGTGCTGGGAAAACTGGCTAACTACATGATGAACAATGAATCCGTACCCTACCCATTGCCACATACAAGCATAAACTCAAAATGGATTGAGAACTTACATGTGAAAACTGAAATTAAAGGAATCATAGAAGAAAGCATAGAAAAATGCGCTCCAGGACATCGGCCCAGGAAGTGAATTCATGACCAAGTCCTTAAACACAAATGCAGCAACATCTAAAAATGAAAGGAAGAAACTTGTTAAACTAAAAAGATTTGCACAGCAAAAGAAACCATCAAGAGAGTAAACAGTCACAGAATGGGAAAACATATTTGCAAGCTATGCATCCGATAAAGGCCTAACATTCAGGATCTATAAGCAACTCAAATGAATTAACGAGAAGAACACGAATAACCCCATGAGAAGGTGGGCAAAGGATATGAAGAGATACTTCTCAAAGAAAGGCATACAAACAGCCAACAAACATATTTTTAGAAAGCTCAGCTTCACTAACAATCAGTGAAATGAGAATCAAAACTTGAGTGGAAACCTTCTCACACTGGTCAGGAAGGCTATCATTAAAAAGTAAAAAAACCACAGGTGTTGTCAAGGTTTCAGAGAAAAGGGAATGCTTCTACACTGTTGATGGGAATATAAGCTAGTTCAGCCTTGGTGGAAAGCAGTATGGAGATTTCTCAAAGAACTAAATATTGAGCAAGTATTCAACCCAGCAATCCCACTACTGGGATTATAACCATAAGCAAGTAAATAGCTTCACCAAAAACATGTCTGCACTTATGTGATTCTTGCAGCAGTATTTACCATAGCCAAAAACATGGAACAAACCTAGAGGCCCGCTGAAAGTGTCCTGAATAAAGAAATGAGGCACATATACATGATGGAATACTACACAGCCATAAAGGAGAGCAAAATCTTGCCCATTGCAAAAACATGAATGCATCAAGAATCCATCTTTCTAAGAGTACTATCACAGAAACAAAAAACTGAATACTGCGTCTTTTCACTCATAAAGGGTACTAAACCCTGGGGACAATGGGCATGAGGATGGGAGCCACAGACACTGGCACGGCTATAGGAGGAAGGGAGGGGATCGAGGGATGTGCTACCACCCACTGGGACCATGTGCACTGCCAGGGGGAAAGAATTCTCCAGAAGCCCAAACTCTATCTTGACGCAATGTACTTACATAACCAACACCCACAAGTACCCAGGACTCAAATGTGATATAATAAAATAAAACAATTTTAAAAGGAAAAATTTTATTCTTAAGTAAAAAAATAATAAATAAAAGGAAAACAAGATTAATGGTGAATTTTAGACTAGACATAGAGGTTGTACTTTGTTAGGAGACACTTTGGGGTTTTGAATGTTCTGTATTTAACTTAGGGCAGTGTATAGGCATATCGTTTATAATTCACAGTGATGTGCATTTCGTGTTTTATTCCCTGTTTTCTATGTGTTATATTGCAAAACGAAGACCTTTAAAATAAATGTATGCCTTGGATTCTAAAACTAGCAGGGGAATTTCTGATAAGAAAAAGGATTTTGTACAGTCTCAAGATATCCCTGTGTAGGTACTTATTATTTACGCAGTGAAAAGTGGTGACTCTGCATCGAAGGATCCAGAAGCCAGCACCTTAACAAAGTGGTCCCAGGCGACATTGTCACAAAGAGAATAAAACTGTGCCATGTGCCTCTTGAAATGATATACTGAGGAAGACACGATATTCGTTTTATAATAATTTTATTAAAATTGCATGATCTGAATCTGCTCATGAGATAAACCCCAAATGGGGATGTTCTTTAAAAAAAAAAAAAAAAAATAGCTGGGACACTATCAAAAAAAACCAGGAAAGACAAATGGTAAAAAATGTAAAATTTCAAAGAAGGAGTGAGAAATCCTATCCAGAATACTTTTCCCTCATTAAAGAAATTGATTAAAAACCAACATCAGCCTGACACACTGAACGTACAAAGATCCTATGGCATTATTTGAATTCTCCTTCAGCGTTGCCGATGACTGACGACATACCAGACTTTCTAGAGAGCAGAGAAGCCAGGAATGACCAAGTGGCAAAGAAGTCTATTACTTTGTGCATCTCTTCAGGCCTTACCATCTCCTTATCTGCCTGAGTTCTCAGGGGTTGAAACAATGTAAATATTCCAAGTTCTAGAAGAAGCAGAATGACTGCTTAGATCAGAATCCCTCCACCTCAAATTCTATAATCCTCTTTGAAAAAGGAAGGAGAAAAAAGAATGTTCTATGTCACTCAGATGGCACAATTTTCAGCAAGTTAAACAATGTTGGAATAACATTATACAGCTATAATAACATACCATAAACAAGTTAGCCTTTGTAATGTATAAGCAGCCTCCAAATCAATGGTCATCTACATTTCTCTAACTTCCTATGTAATTATTAAATAAATAAAACATTCCTTTTTTTGAGTCAGAATCTCACTCTGTTGTACAGGCTGGAGTGCAGTGGCATGCTCACAGCTACAGTAGCCTCGACCTGCTGGGCTTAAGCAATCCTTCCACCCACAGTCTTCCAAGTAGCTGGAACTACAGGCATCCGCCATCATGCCCGGCTAATTTTTTTAATTTATTGTAGAGATGAGGTCTCACCAAGTTGCCTGGGCTGGTCTCGAACCCCTAGGCACAGGTAATCCTCTCACCTTGACCTTCCAAAGTGTGGGATTATAGGCATGAGCTACTGTGCCCAGCCCCATATTTTTACTAAAATACAAATCTGGCTCCACCTGCAATGGAATTCATTAATGCAACCTCAGAAGATACTTTGAGTTAGCTAATGATTACTCAAGCTAACTGTTATCCTCCCTGTTTTTACAATGATTCCCTGGAAGCTGAGGATTTCTCTTTCCCAACCCTTCTATCGCTTTGTATCTAAAACTGTGTCAGGAAAGAGGTGCCTCTAAGACTGCCATCACAGGAATAAAATAGACAAAGCTGAGAAGGCTACACTATATTTTAATTTTCAGATGGCTGTTGACTATATTTGGTTTGAAGGGATTCCTTTTCCCAACGTGTTTGGTAGTTACCAAAGAGTTCTGCAGGATGAATTTGTGGTGAAGGATGGAGATGGCATTACACTTTCTTACCCAAAGTAAGTTAAGAAAGTCAGATAAAAAATGAGAAAGGGGGTGGAATGGTGTCACCAGTCGAGTGCCTTCTCTATGCCTTGCACTTGGCTATGCATTGGTGACTAGTGTAGTATCTTAATGGAGCTTCAAATGAGGACAAAAAAAAGACAGACATTGTAATTCAAAGGAATGTGACTATTGGGCCTTGTAGAGATACAGAGATATGAGATATGACAGAATGCTAAGGCAGATTCAGGTGATGGTTCAGGTTGATTAGAAGGAACAAAAGACAGAGCAATTAATGGCAATAAAAAATCCTGAGCTATCAAGATTGCTAGAAGTAAAAGGCAAAATTTCTGAATCTTGTGTAAATGGCAAGGAAGACTACTCAAGAGCAATTGAACTTTAAATATAGCAAAGATAATTAGATTTTTATTCTTAAGAAAGCAGGGTAATGGGGTCAGTAGCTGGAACACTACAAAGAAGAGCTTGATTTACTGTCAAGAGTAGAATCCCTGCTAAAGGCAGGCCAAGAAGTTAGACAGTAAATGTGGGAGATGAAGGACTTGATCAGATATCAGGGATAGGGGGACGCTCACTAAACTGTGCAGATTTCTTGCTCAATCAATAGTCGGCAAGGGTGGTAACAGAAGTCCAAGGTCAAGGCCTAGCAAAAGAGAGCTGAGTAGAAGTTAAGTCAAGTCTGGTCAAGGGCAGTCTTTGTCAAACTGTAGGATGGGCTACCCATGCAATGATATAGATTTGAAAGATACTGAGAAATATCCAAGAATCAGAAAATACAGGAATGACTTCTGTGTGGAGGGTAGATCAGAGGAGTATCAGAGCTGAAGATGGAAATGCTGAAAGTGGTAAATTAATATGGAACCTGAAAATCAAGTCAAGGAATTAGGAAACTTAGGAACTATAATGTAAATGTAAGGCAATGTAAATCCATGGAAACCATTTAAATGGCTAAAAGACAAGAGCATATTTTTGAAGATCACTAGGTGCTCTCTGTGATGAAGAGATTTAAGACTTCAGCGTTAAGTAGAGGGAAGTAGATAAGGGATAAATAGGATAACATTGTGTGAGCAGGTGAGTCAGTTGACAACTGTGACTAGGATGAAGGCAGAGGCAGAGGAAATGAGAACTGAACAATATTTAGGCTGTGGATTCAAAGTATCTTGGTGATTGCTTTGATTAGGTGGTGAGTATGAACTACTACACTATGGGCATTATGGACAGATAATAAAATTTGGGGGGGTGGTAGGAGTCTGTCCTGTGCATTGTGGAATGTTTAGCAGCATTCTTGTCATCTGCCTACCAGAAGTCAATAGCCTATCCAAGTTGTGACAACCCACAATGTCTGTCTACATTTCCAGTGTCCCTTTGAACAAGACCCAGTCGCCCCAGTTGAGAACCATTGTATTAGTGGTTCATGAGGAAGGAGGTTCATACAGATTTCTGAGGTTTTGGGCAAGGAAAACCAGGCCTATGTTGGAGCCATGCACTGAGGCAGAGAGCTGGCAAAGAGGCATAATTAGGGGAGTTGGCATTATTCCATGTAAAAGTATTGCAGTCTGACTACAGAAATAACATGAGGGATGAGAAAACGAGTGAAAAAAGTTGTGCATACTAAGCAAGTGCACATGTGCAGTGGTTCAATGGTTTATTCAGAATGTTGCTTAAGAATATCCGAGGTAATTATTTTTCTGTGCCTGGCTTATTTCGCTTAATGTAATGTCTTCCATGTTCATCCTTGCTCAAGACAGAGTTTCCTTCTTTTTAAGGCTGGATGACATTCAAACTTCTTATAAAAATAATAGATAAGTGAGGTGATAGATATCTAAATGAGTTTGATTTAATCATTTGACATTGTATATATATTTGCGTGTTTGTATCAAAACTACACACAGTACCTCATATATGTATACAATGTTAATTTGTGTTTTATATATATATATATAACATTTTCCTTATTCATTCATCCACTAATGGACACTTTTGTGCAATTTTGAACAGTTGAACTCATAAAAAAGTGAATAGAGTGGTGGCTACCAAAGGCTGGGAGTGTGAGAAAAAAAATGAAGAATTGTTGGTCAAAGGTTACAAAGTTTCAAATAGAAGAATTAAGCTTTGAGATCTGTGGCACAGTAGGGTGACTGTAGCCCTTAATTAGGTATTGCATATTTCAAGATGAATAAGAGAGTAAATTTCAAATGTCGTATAAAAATAATAGGTACGTGAGGTGATAGATATCTAAATTAGTTTTGTTTAATCATTTGACATTACATATATATAAACAAATATACGTGTGTTTGTACCAAAACATCACACAGTACCATATATATATGTATACACAATGATAATTTGCCAACTAAAATGACGTTAATTAAAAATTTTTTGAGCATGACACACTTTCTCCTGACTTGGTCTAAAGAAGCAGAAATGAGATGAACCTAGGCATGCAGCGGCGGATAAGCTACGTCTCAGAAAATCTAACAAAAACATCTCAAACAAAGGGGGACCTGTTAGTATATCAAAATGTCTAAAACTGGGCAGTTTTTCTTTTTCCTTCGAAATTACAATTGAATTATTGTATTATACAATTGAATTATTGTAAAACCTCACCTGGTTTGAGATCAGGTACCCTTATTGATGTTATATGTCCTCCTTCTCTCTCTGGTAGTGTCCCATTACTGCCTATACTTTTCTTACAGTATTATGGTAAATGTTCAGGGTCTACTTGTGAGTGGGAACATGTGGTACTCAGTTCTTTGTTTCTGTGATAGATCACTGGGTATGATAGACCCTAAATCCATCCAAGTTGCTGCAAAGTCCATAAGTTTGGCCTTTGTTATAGTTGCATAATATTTCATCGTGCTAATGTACCACCTTTTTTTCTTAACCAGTCCAGTTTTGATGGGCAGCACAGTTTTTGCTATTGTAAATAGGGCTGCAATAAATATGCATGTGCAGGTGTCTCTTTTGTAGAATGATTTGAATTCCTCTAGGTATATTTCCAGTAGGAGGATTGCTGGGTCATATGGAAGGTCAATGTCTAAAGTTCTTTTAGAAATCGTCCCACTGTTTCCCTTAGAGGTTGAACTAGTTTCCATTCCCACCAGTAGTGTAGAAGTGTTTCCTTTTCTCCACATCCTTGCCAGCATCTGTTGCTTTTTGTTTTATTAATTATGGCCCTTCTTACTGGGGTTAGGTGGTATCTCAATGTGGTTTGGATTTGCATTTCTCTGATGATTAGTGAGGCTGAGCATTTTTTCATGTGTCTGTTGTCTGCTTGCATATTTTCTTTTTTATTATTTAACTTTTTAATTTTAAAGATGTGGGGTACAATTCAGGGTTAGGTATACAAATATTCATTATGCAAGTACCCTTGTTGATGAGGTGTGTCCCCCCTCCACCGACAGTTTCCCACTATGCCAATCTCTTTCTTATAGTATTATGATAATTGTTCAAGGTCAGCATATAAGTGAGAACATGTGGTACTCAGTCTTTGTTTCTTTTGAGAAGTGTCTATTCACATCTTTTGCCCACTCTTTAATGGGGCTGTTTGGTTTTTTCCCCCTTTCAGCATGTTTGAGTTCCTTGTAGATTGTAGATGTTGGGCCTTTGTCAGATATATAGTTGGTAAATATTTTTTCCTATTCTGTGGGCTGTCTCCCCACTCTTGATGGTTCCTTTTGCTTTGCAGAAGCTTTTCATTTAATGAGATCCCACTGGCCTATCTTATCTCTTATTGCATGAACTCTTTTTTATTTTAAAATGTGGGGCTCAATTCAAGATTAGGCATACAAGTGGTGATTGTACAGGTGAAGTTTGGGCCTCCCTTCGGTCTTCACTTCGCCTGGTTTGGGATCAGGTACCCTTATTGAAGTTATGTACCCTGCCCTTTCCTGACTGTGTCCCACTACTGCCAATAACCTTCACAAAGTATTATGGTAAATGTTGTTGGTTTTTATTCTGTCGGAACAAGATGGATCTTTTATCTCCCGAAGCTTCCTAGAAGATTTTCTCTGATAGGTCTCCAGGTGTCCAGTAACATGGTCATCCCTGGATCCAACTAAGTGAGGAAAGATTAACATTTGTTTAAGCAAAAATACTGTCTGTCATTGAGCCTGTGAGTCTACTTTTTTGTATCCCACTCTATTTGTAGACCCTGCTTCAGTGAGGAAATTTGGGTCTGGAAGATGGTTGAAATCACTCTCCTGATGGAGTCAAGAATGTCTGTTGAAGATATTTCCCTTAATTACTACATGAGAAGAGATAACAAACACACACACAAACAAAACCCCCAGAGTTATCTTTTTGGAGGGCAGGCCCCTTGTAGTACAGGCTTCCCCCACTAGGTAACTGTTTTAGGAACCCACCAACATGAGTGTAAAAGCTAGCATTCTTCTGACAGGTTGTGCTCAGCTTCAGTGAGTCTTTTTTTAGGGGGATGGGGGGAAATTCTTTCAGTGAGTTTGCCCATGTAGTGATGGGTAATTTACCAGCACGCCTGCCCACACGACGCTGAGCATTCAGCAGTTCCTGACCAAAAACGGCATAATTCACATGTCCCACACTCCCTATTCACCTAATTCCCCCCCAAGCATCTGCTCCCCCATGACAAAAGTCCTCAAATGGAAACGTTTTGCTGATGTGGAAGAGGTGAACCAAAACAGAGCAGAAGCACTAAAAGACATTAAAATCGACAAGTTCAAAAACTGCTTTGAGCAGTAAAAAAAAGCATCTCAGTAGGTATATTGGTCAAACGAAGAGTACTTTGAAGGTGGTTGAAGTTTAAATATGTAACAATAAATACACAATTATTGATAAATGAATTTTGGTTTTTTGGGACCACTTCGTAGCTCTGCCTCCCCAGCTAGTATATATATGAGTCTTGCTGGATATAGGGAATGGGATCAGTTGTTGTAGGGGTCTGTTTTGTGAAAGGACCACACATGCAAAGCAATGCTTAAATGCAGAAGGTGGTGATAAACCAAAGAATAAGCAAAAAAGTCCAGTATTTGGTACAAGTTGATTTCTTGGAGAACTTACAGGCAGAAACATGGTCTTCAGTAGCAAAAATACAGGTTGATCTTCACGCCGTGACTCCCAGAAATCCAAGGATTATCTGCCATAGGAATAGGGAAAGGACTTATGTTCTTCAGAAGGCATATGCAAGACAATTGAACTCAACCTTTCAGGGAAAGGCAAGAAGAATGCTCAGTGTGTGGTAGCCTGTGATTTGCCAAAGGGCAGGAGTACATGTCTACAATAACATCAAGGTTGTCTTGGCTTGCACAAGGAACAGAAAGTAAAGTAGAAATCTTAGAGGCATTCCCAGGACTGAGATTAATCAGTAGCTCACACAGCACATTAGCATCCAATTTTAGTCTCTGTACTCCTCCTTTGTATTTTGGCTCTTGCGATCTCATGTAGCCTCCTCATTTTCAGTGGTCCCTTAGCTTTTAGGAGGCAAGGCTTTGGGTGATGCCTTATGGCTGCAGCAGCAGCACAAACAAGAGCAACTGACAACACCTATGTCAGGTATAAGACACGGGATTAATAATCGATATTGTCACCACGTTCCCCAGCATCCAAATCGAGAGGAGAACCACTGGAGAAAGAAAGGGTAGAGCCAGACATTGTGGTTACTTGTTTACACACATCTTGGAGGGCTAGCGCTAAAGTACCCCACAATTATCAAGAAAATATATACAGTGTTTGGTCTTAATAGTGGCACAGCATCTCCCTCTTGCAGCAGTTAATGCATATAAGGTCATATAGCTTTGTACAATGGCCTTTCAAAGGAATGTCATGTTAGAGTTTATTGGAAATAATTTGGGAGCTGTCATTGAGAGACTATGGAGATCTGTTAGTGAAGACTTTGACATGTCAGATAACATCCTCAGTGCCTAGAGATGGCACAAAGATTGTAGCTAAGTGATCACACCAATGAAAGAGTCTGTATCTACCTATTAACCATGTGGGAGAAATTAGTACTTTCGCCAACAGGTGTTGTTCATTATCCTTGGACCCATGGATAACCTGAAGGATAGTGTTCTGGCCATCCCAGTGGTCACCAAGACCAGAGGTTGGATCCACAAAATCATATGGTTTGGAACTAGCCAATATATACCAGATCATGAAGACCGGACGGTAACAAAACAGTCTGTTTCCTACAGTGTTACACTTATTGGCATTGTTCCTGAGGAATCTTGCCCATCTTCTGAGTATAGTTGAGCCATGAATTATAGGTAAGTTTCTGTAGTTGGTGTCATCCAAATGAAACCTTCTTAAATGTGAAGAAAACTGTCTTTATAGTGTAAATTTTAAGGTCTTACAATGAGGTGTGTTGCCTGAGAGTCTTTGAGATGTTAAATAGCAATAGTAATCAGATGTTCTGCTATAACAAGTATTGCAAAGGGCTTTTCATGTCCATAAGTGTTTAGCGTCCCATCAATAGACCAACTAATTACATGACATCTTGTCACATTGGATTCTAAAGCTAAGCTCCACTCTTGAAGAGTTTTACTGAATATTTGTAGGTTCTGTCAGTCATTTACCTGAATAGTTGATACCTACCACAGAAGATCTGTGGTACTTGGAAAAGGTAACAAATCACAAAGACAGTAGTCATCTTTTTGCAAGCTGTCAGCATAATACTGAGCCCACTGTAGAAAGAGGTTCATTTCTTCCTTTGTAGGGCAGAACAGAAATAGGAACAGAAGAGTATGGACAGAAATGCAAGTGTTTAGTACGAACTGGAACGGGAGGGCAGTTCTTCTCCATCTAGAAACATGACTGTGGTACCTCATCTCTGTGTAGAATTATGAACCAGGAGTGCATACCAGTCATGTTTCCAGAATGCCAAAAGTGCCTGTATTAACTGCAAGGTTACATGGGCATTGAAGGACCCTGTCAAACAACCAACCAGAGTGCCCTTTACAAGATGATGTGTTCCTGTGTATTGCTGTGTGTTGCATCTTGGCCCAAACTCCAACAGGGTCAATGGAGAGCACTCTAGTTGTCAGCCCTGGTCTCATGGTGCACTGGTCCTGAGACAGCATACAGTTCACCCCCAGGGACTCGCGGAGAGGGCAGCACGTTGTTGCAACTGGAGGCTTAAGCAATAGCTGAGACTGCCTGGCAAACACCCTTTGTATTCAGTCCTTGGTAGAGACCTGTTCTTTCTGTCATCAGCAAAGCAGCAGTCTAGGGAATTGCTCTCTCTCTCTCTCTGGCAAGAAGTATTATATCCAATCTAGGGAAGTTGCTGGGCCAACTCCCACTCAAGTGTCCCCCTCCCTGGTTCAAGGTCATGGGAAGTCTTAAATATGATTAGATGATGGCCCTTGATGAGATCTGGTACAAGTGCATTTGGTCGAACTTTCCTTATAATGATGGAATGGACCCTCTTTTCTGGTGGCATCAGTATGGTGCCAAGTTCAAGTACACTTCATCCAAATTAAGGTTTCTAATGGCTTGAGGCTAAACCTTGCCCACCCGTGTCAGGTACTGGATTTTAAAAGTGCTCTCTGTTGTGGCTTTAAAATGCCATTTTAAATTCTAATCAGAGTTGTCTCTTGAAGTTGGTATGGTAGATGAAACCTCTAGTCTACATTGTTCTTCGTGGTCCAATTCTGAACATCATGTCCTATCAAGAAAACCCAGAGAGATACTCTGGTGTGTTGGTGACTTGATTATATGGAATATTATGGGGGTGTAGATGGGAGTAAACTAAACAGTTGGTTACTGTCTCCACTAAATCTGCAGAATTGGGGGCAGTCTTGCTCTCTTATGTATTTGCCACCCCATGTGTCACTGCCATGCCCACTACGTTTGTGGAGCCAATCAGCTAGCTCAGGTGATTGTGAAGGAGCCAGTGTTCTAATTTTGCTAGGGTATCTGCCCCCATGGTTCCAGCAGATGAATCTGACTGTTATGCTGCAACATGATACACAATTAGGCTCTCAGTGTGCTTTTGTAGCTTGCCTAAATTGTCTTTCTACATAAGAGCTCCCCATAAAGAATGTTTTAGTAGGTACATGTACTAAATCTAGGGTCCAGCTGTCTGTACAGAGAAATATTGGTCAGGACTTATGGGCACAAACGTTGGTTTGTGGCCCAGATTTCTGCTTATTCACTGCCTTTTGCATTTTCATTTTGAACCAGTCGGTGTCTGTCTGTGGTTGTACAGCTTCTGCCCTCCAGCCCAAAGGGCATCTTGGCTGGACCCATCTGAGAACCAAGCATTTTCAGGAATGCAGCCCGTGCTTATATATATCATCACAGGCATCTCCTGTAGGGACTGCACAATATGGGCAGTCCTGGTTTCATGGTGCACTGGTCCTGAGATAGCCTGCAGTTCACCCCCAACCAAGGGACTCGTAGAGAGGGCAGTACATTGTTGCAGGTATGCATGCCACTTTGCAAAGTGGAGGTGTAAGCAATAGCTGAGACTGCCTGGCAAACAACCTTTGTATCCAGTCCTTGATAGAGACCTGTTCTTACTGTCATCAGCAAAGCAGCAGTTATGAGTTCAACTTGCTGGAAGTCATTCTTTGCTCCAAGGTCACGTTTTCCATCAGGAAATAGTGGGTTTCAGAACTTTTCCATGATTGTAACCAGAATCCAAAGGGAACTGCATTTCCAAGCTGGACTTGCCAGAGGGCCCACCTGTTCCCCTCAGGGCTTGCAGTCACATCTAAAGATGTTGGTATCCTAGGATTTGGGCCTGAGCCACTGCTATGTTAGCTTTTTAAATACTTCCTCTTGTTACTAGATCCCTTCTCTACTAGTCAGTAAAAGGAACAAAAGCATTGAGCTAAATGTGGAATAAAGACTTGCTTATAACCCAAAAGGCCTAGGAAGCTTTGTAAGTTTTCACCATTTTAGTCGGGGATAACCATTGTATTTTGTCAATGACAGTGCCTGGGATAAGGCGTGTCTTAAGTGACCAAGCAAACACTAAAAATGTTACAGCCAGTCCTGGGCCTGGAATCTTTTGTGGGTCAAGGGCCCATCCTCTGAATTTGGAAGGGTTCACAATGCATTCAGGTGCTGCTGTAGCAAAGATGAATCTTCAAGGTTAGTGTAATGTTATCAATTTAAGGAAACATTTATAACAGCAGGTAGCAGTGGATTAAAAGTTCAACCTCTAGGGACTGTTTCATAACAAATAGAGAAGCTTTGTAGCTATCCCCAGGGTAACTCGTGGAATGCTCCTTGTTGGGCATTCCAAGTAAAGCAGATGGGTCCTGTGAGTCAGGGTGTGAAGGAACACTGAAGAAGGCATTGGCTAATCTAATACAGCATGATAAGTGCCAACAGCTTGTATCAGTCATTCTATCAATTCAGTTACATTATGCACAGTAGTGTGTGTCTTGAGTACTACCTTATTTAATTCTCTGTCATCTGTTGGGAGCTGGCCACGGAGGCCCACTGAGCATTAGGGATCAGGGAGGGCCATGGACCCTGAGACCACTAGGATGTGTTCGGGAGCTGCTGACCCCATTTTCCTCCTCCTTTTACCATGTAGTGCAAGTCCCCTAAAAGAACTCTGCTGACCTAAGCTGAAGGCTCTGTGACTGTGACAGGCATGGCTCACTCTAGAAACTCATTGTTCCTGTTTCCCATGAACTGCGGTTTCGGCTTAGGTATTAAATATAATTCAAATGCAGGTCACATTTGGGAGCCTTTTATACGGTACAAGCTTCTTTATAAGATTTAAAAGTATGTTTGTAGAATTAGTATATACTTATGGAGAGCTGTTTTCAGCTATAGATGATTATAGTTACCAGAAATGGCCCAGCACAAACTTTGGGCTGGGCCACATTCCTGAGGGCCCAGCACATATTTGGACTGGGCTGCATTCTTTTAGACCAGCTTTAGCTACAGCTAGTGTAGGGTTTTTCTACCTATTATAGAAATTGAATTTATTTTATTCATAGAAAGTATTGTAGAATAGGTCATGCTACGTCAGGGAATCATGTTAGTTCAAGCATGATCAATCATGATATTTTGAGGTTTAATAAGAACATAGTTAACTTTAGAAATGTCATTGTCTCCATTTTCTACTATTGTGGTTTTGGCCTTAGTACATTTACAGTTTATATTTGGGTTTTAATTTTAGAAGATTTATTGCTGATGATCAGCTTTATATATTAGTATTAGGAATTAGAAACTTTCATAGAAATTAGGATATATAGGACTTTAGAATAGCCATTTTGTTAAGAGATTGTAATCTATTGTTCCAAAAAGTGGCCCACTATGAACCTTGGACTCGGCCACATCCTGTAGAGCCCAGCGTGATCTTTGGACTGGGCCACATTCTTTAGGAACTGACTTAAGCTTCCATAGCATTGTGTAAGTAGTATTAGTATAGAATAGAAAGATAATAAAATTTAAGTTAGTCATCATGGGTGTTGTGTGCGCATGAGCTTTAGAAGTTATTATTAGAACATCATGATGCTAGTAGGGATTGTTGCATTGCTTTTGAGGGACATTAACTAGCATAGGGAACAATTTTTGGGGTTTGTCCTTCTTCATACCTGAGAAAACATCTGGTGGGTGGGGGACATCCCTCCTGCACCTGGCTTTGTGTTCATGTGAAAGACTTGTGAGACTGTCTGTGTAAAATTTGGGGATAAATACTTGCTGTAACTTTCAACAAATGGCTTCTGCGCTAGACAGAGTCCAGTCTCTTTCTTTCTCACCCCTTCTCTTTCTTTCTCTTTATTTCTCCAGAATAATCGCTGACGCTGCCACATATTCCAAGAAACCCCCTAAATCTCTCTGCAGGGGCTGGCCCCCTGCAGTCATCCACCGCCATGTTCCAGGTGCCATGAGTGAACAGTTGTAGAAACATTGGGCTGGCCGGATAAAATTACTTTTGGACAGTTCTGCTTTGGTGACTGTGATTTCTTTATTCCACCAGGGAAAGAATATTGTTTCACACTGATAATAAGCCATGAGGAAGAGTTGTATACAAGTTCCTATTTTGCATCTCCTATTTGAATAGTTTTAACTGTCCGAAGTAGTAAGGTGGAATTTCCCCACGGATATTTGTAAAATGCATCCTAAAAGAATGCTCACACCAAAAATATTTCCTGGAATCGGTGAGGCAATGACACTATATAAGAAGAGCAACTCCAGCCAGTACCAGTCAGGAGAGGAGTTTGTTTTACGTGGGCTGTTCTTCCCCCTAAACATTAAAAGCTGCCCATTTACCAGCATATCTCTCTGGTTTTCATGAACTAAGGTATGTTCTAAACTCATTTCCACCATAGCTGAGTTGTTCTGCTTGTGTTTTAGTCTCTAATACATTGTGAGCCCCCACACAAGCCTCCAGTCACCCCCTATTGCTACTGTATAGAGGCAGCCCCGTCCCCACCCCATATCTAGGCTGAAGAGGAGTTCACTCCTGGAGCAGAGACTGGAGTTCTTCAAGTGGAGTTTCTCCTTTCCCTTCCTCCTTTTCTGCAAGGTGCTGGGAAGAGACACAAACTATTAAGCAAAAGTTAAGTCCTTTACAAAGGCCCATCACATGGCATTAGGTGACTGATCTATTTTTTTTCTTGGTTTAAATAATCTGAGATTAGATCATAGCACATTGCTTTCTGGTAACCCTAGTTGGGTCTTTAAACCTCCCCTTTTTAGTCCAAAAAAATTGACCTCTCCTTTCTTTCCTTTTTCCATGATAACTAGTCAGACATCACCCCTTTCCGTTTCAGCTCTTAAAGATCACCTATGGCATTCCCAATATCCAACACATCTTGCCTTTCAAGGGAGCTCAAGAGAGACATGGGAGGGCCATGTCAATCCTACAGGGGCACTTTGGGACAATTTTTTTTTTTTTGCTCATGGTAAACACAGCCTCATTTGGTCCCACAAACTGTTGGGCAGAGATGAACTGGTACATGCCCAACTCCCTTAATTTACTCTTTACTCTCTCCAGAAACTGCCATGCTGGGTTCTAACCCAAGAAGTCCTGTTCATGTGGCCAGGCCTCTCTCATGGTCATTATAATCCAGTCCAGAAGATTTTGATTGCCCTTGACAGTTCCAGCATTGTGTAAACTCTGTCTCAAAGTGTGGTGAGTGGTTATGTTGACTTTTCTCCACCTCACTCTCTCCTGGGGAGACACTGTCTCCACCAGTGCCCCACAGCTGCACCATCCACAGGGCCAAATTTTCTCTCAGCCTCTGTCTAAATATGTTTGTGTGTCCAGTAATGCTACTGAGGCGCACTCCTGGACTGCTGAGGTTTTTTGTGAAAAGGCTGTCTGTGACTGCCTGTTGCATCTGGTGGGCATTTCATTTCTACTGCATGAGTGGTCTTGCTCTCCAAAGGGGAGGGCAATTATCCTCCTCCTCCAGGACAACCTCTATGCTTCATGACTTGTGAGTCGGTTTCCAATGATATATGTTTACAGTGTAGAACAATTAAAGCAAGTTAATTAACAAATCCATCACTTCACATGCTTATTCTTGTAAAGAGAATATTTAAGCACTACTCTTTTAGAAACTGAAAAATGTACATTGCATGACAATTTATTATAGACATCGTTGTGTGCAGTAGATCTACAAAGTGGATCAAAGGGCCCAAATTTTCAGTTAAACAGAAAGTATAGATTTCCGTATTGGTCTGTATGTGTAAAAGCTGATATAATGTTGTGAAGTTGGTATGACTTAAACCAAATAAGGAATTTGATGATTTTCAAGTCTTAAATGTATAACTGCATTGTAAGATTAATGCTTGATTCATACTGGCATGCCTGTGCATGAGAAAATCAGGTAAATCAGCATTCACGTCAGATTCAGAACTACTAGATTATTCCCACGGGAAAAGTTCTTGAGGAAGCCCAACCATCTTCTCTTGGTAGATTTTATCAAAAGTTTCACTCTGGGCCACTGTGAAGTGATTTTTCCAGTCTCCTGTGATTCCTGCCAAATACAAATATTTAAGTTTAGATTAGATGCATTAATAGAGTATCAAGAGTTCCTTGAACTTCTTCTGTGTTTGTCTCTACTGTTGATTTGTCAAGAACACATGAACACGGAACTGAAAACTGCAGACAGCATAGCCAGCTGGTCAAACTTTTTCTCTCTGGAGTCAGGTGCCCATTGGTTTTAACCCCAGATTACTATTGCATCATCGATTTGAGTCTCAAGTATGCCATGTGTTAAATAAGACTATCCTCATTCCTGCCTCCTGGTGATATTCTGAGGATTGAATAATAGCAACAATAATGATACCCAAGACACATTAAGTAATTTCTCATACGTCAGGCATTGTTTTAGGATATGAGATATCCAATATTACATGTATCCCTCATTTAACATTAACACACCTTTTGAAGATAGGCAGTTTTTTCCTCCATTCTCTCTCTTACCCTGGGTCATATAGGTGGAAGTGGTGTTCTTTCTACTCCCTGCTACCTCCAAAGCATTATTATCTATTATTTAACTCTCCTCATGTGACTCTCTTTTTATACATACATCTCTGCAACTACATGATCCCATGTATCTATTGTCACTTTCTACCACCCTGCTGGTCAAACCCCAATCCATGATGAGTTTAGTTCATGTCTCCCTCAGATACAATTATCACCAACATTATTGACAATTTTAATTTCCATGTAATGAATTCTTCTAATGGTCTTCTGTTTTGTTTGTTCCTTGAACTTTTCTATTTTAAGGTTTTTTTCTCACTTATAATTGACACAATAATTGTATAATTATGGAAACAATGTGATGTTTCAAGTCATGTATATTGTAAAATGATCAAATCAATGTAATTAGTATAGCCATCATTTCCTTAAGCATTCATTATTATTATTTCTTGAGTTGGAGTCTCACTCTATCACCCAGGCTGGAGTGCAGTGGCATGCTTACAGCCACTGCAGCCTTGACCTGCTGGGTTCAGGCAATCCTCCCAACTCAGTCTTCCATGACTGTAGCTAGAACTACAGGTACACATCACCCTGGCTAATTTCTTGATGTATTGTAGAGACAAAGTCTCACCAAGTTGCCCAGGCTGATATTGAACCCCCGGGCTCAGGCAATCCTCATACCTCCACCTCCCAAAGTGCTGTGATTACAAGCCTGAACCACCATACCCGGCCTATGTTTATTATTAATTTTAGAGATAACATTCATACTCTTCCCTTGTAGCTATCTTAAAATATATATTATGATGATGATGATGATGTTAGAAGAAGGAGGAGGAGAAGAAAGTGGAGGAGGAGGAGGAGAAGAAGAAGGAGAAACAGGGTGTTTGCTCTGTTGCCCAAGCCAGAGTGTAATGTCATGATCATAGCTTACTGTAACCTCAACCATCTAGACTCAAACCACCCTTCAGCCTCCCAAGTATTAACAGTTAGGACTACAGGCATGAGACACCCATCCCAAGCCAACAACCCATTTTTCAGAGCTACAGTCACCCTACTCTGTAACAGGGCATCAGAGCTAAGTCTAACTGCTTAACTGTACTTAGTCCATGTTAACCAACTTCTACTCATCTCTTCAACCCCCGACCCTCTCCAGCCTCTGGTATTCAGCATTTTCCTCTCTAGTTCTGTGAGTTCAACGTTTGTAGATTCCACATGTGAGTGAGATCATGCAGTGTCTGTCTTTGTGTGCCTGGCTCGTTTCACTTAACAAAATGTCCTCCAGGTTCAACCTCATTGTCACAAATGACAGAATTTCATTCTGCTTTACGGCCAAATAGTATTTCAGTGTGTATGTGTGTTTGTGTGTGCGAGTGTGTACACACTTTGCACCACATTTTCTTTATTCATTCTTCCATAGATGGCCACTTGGGTTGATTTGATACCTTGGCTATGTGAATAGCACTGCAATAAACATGGAGTGTAGATATCTCCTTGGCATACTGATTTCATTTCCTTTGGATACTCTATTTTTATTTTTTACTATTTCTTTCTATTTTTAAATGTTAAGAAATTTCCATATTGTTTTTCATAATGAATTTACTCATTTACATTTCTACCAGTATAAGTGTTCCCTTTCACCACATCCTTACCAGCATTTGTTATTCTGATGTGTTTTTGATAATATTTGATACTTGTCTTTCTACCCAGAGGTGAAGTGGTGTGCCATTGTGGTTTTAACATGAGGATTAGTATTGTCAAGAATTTTTTCATGTGCTTGTTGGCCATTTGCATACTTTTCTTTCAGAAATGTATTTCAGGTTTTTTTTTCATATTGACTTGAGTTCCTTTATATATTGAGGGTTTCAACTTCTTGTCAGACACATGGTTTGCAAATATTTTCTTTCATGTCATTGGTTGTCTCTTTACTTGCTCAAGATCCCTGGCAATACAGCCTGCCTACCACTGAAATTTATTTAAGATCAAGGCCACTTGAGTCGGCCAAAGATGAAGTTGGCTGGGACTTGGGTCCCACCTGCTTGGGAAATGGATTTGCTCCTGGCCTCAGGCAGGTCTAGAAGCTCTGTCCATGGACACCAGCCTATAATCAGGTCCTGCCAGGTAAGTTTCTGCCTGGTGCTGTGTTTTACTGGTTATACTATGGCAAGGCCAGTACTGCGTTCCAAGTCAAAGTTCCATGCACACTTCTCTTTCCTTCTTTCTAGTCTCTTAAAGCTATGCTTTCTGGTGTTTGGAGAGGGTTGGTGTAGGCAATGGGAGACTGTCCTTGGTACCTTCTTCAGTGAGTCATTCCTTGCTAACATGCTAAATCTTGATACTGTAATCTCTCATCTGGTTTCATAAGTTCTTGGGAGGATATTTTCTTGCAAGGATAGTTGTTGAAATGCAGGTTCTTAATGGAGGATGACTGTTGGGGGATTCTATTCTGCCATCTCGCTCCACCTCTCTATGCTTTGACCTTTTCTAGTGACCATGTCTTCTACCCATTAACTAGAAACCATGTTCACAGATTTACCTTTAAATTTTTGTATACTTACACCAAGGCATGCTGCCTAAAAAAAATAATAATAAACCTACTTTTTCTGCTTTACTTTTCTTTTTAAGTGAGAAATCAGGATTTATTGAGAGGACAGAAAAAGCTCCCACAGTGGGAGGGGACTCAAGGGAGTTACCCTCTGTTTTACTTTTAAAACATTCTCCCAGTCTTCTCTCTCATCTGATGATCTCAAGGCACGTTTAATTGGTAAATCATGATTAGTCTGGAAGAAGTTTTATTTTTATTTTTTAGCAACACAACCATGCACGTCCCTCTACATAAGCCCTTTCCTGCTTCTGTGAATGAGCTGTCCATGTTCCTGCTTGGTTCTTTATCTGAGACCCTGTAATAAAAACCAAACGTGCACCACAGAGCAGGCACTGGAAAGAATAAGGTTGTTCATTCCACAGCGAAGGAGGATTCCATTTTCAAACTGCAGTAGGCAATGGGGTGGCTGGGAAGACCTCACAGAAAATATGACATTTGACTATGTGCTGGGTTCCTCAAGAGGAGAAATTCCAGGCAGAGAAAACAAGTTACAAAACCCTGATGTGTGAATGCATACCAGTCATGTTGAAGAAGAACATAGGAAGTCAGAGGAACTAAATGAAATCTGAGATTTCCTCAGATAAAGACACACCGATCACCTGAGCTCAGTTACTTTCTCACTGCCCTTTCCCTCACTCAGGACATAGCTCCGATAATTATGGGCATTGTCTTCTACTTCAGTTTCCTACTATTAAGTTATTTAAGGATAATAAAATTATTTGGGGATTTCTTTCAAATTAAACAACATCTTCATTTCTCTCCTCCCCATTTCAGAAGGAGAGGAGTTGTGTGTGTTCTTTGTCTGTGACTCCTCGGTTAACATTCTTCATTAAGATACTTCCATTAGGCCTCTAGCCCCAGCATTGGCATTGCTCTTACAAATGTCACCAAAGCTTCTCCATGATGCTAAATTAAAGGGTACATTGCCCTTCATCTACTGAAACCTTTAGAAAGAAGTGATATGATTGATGAGCCCCATGTCCTTGAGGCTGTGTTTCATTTGCCCTTTAGTATAGCATCAGATTTTCACATGGGTTGTGGCAACAACCTGTTAACTCATTCTGTGTATTTTATATAGTCATGCTGGCAATGCATTCTTAACACAGCCTGTAGATTAATTCTCTTAAAACTTAAGTAAGATCATGTTCTGATCTCTCTTCCATATTACCTAATGACTTTCCACCTTACAAGGAATAGAATCCAAAATTCTTTACACTGACACCAGATATTTAAATGAAAGGCAAGCAAACAAACAAACAAAATCCTCATAGTATTTTAGAAATCCTAAGGAAACCCCACACTGGGATCTCTCATGTTTCATTTAGTCCCTGTGGCTTCCTATGTTCTTCTTCAAACATGGCTGGTATGCCTCCACTTCAAGGTTTTATAACTTGTTTTCTTTATCTGGAATCTCTCCTCTTGAGGAGCCCAGCACATAGTCAAATGCTGTATTTTCTGTGAGGTCTTCCCAGACACCCCATTGCCAACTGCAGTTCGAAAATAGAATCCTCCTTCCCTGTGGAATGACCAACCTTATTCTTTCCAGTGTCTGCTCTGTGGGGCACACGTTTGATTTTTATTACAGGGTCTCAGATAAAGACTTTGTCTGGAGGGATTCACAGGTCTGTCCTCTTGTTTTTCTCTCCGTGGGGGTTCCACTCACCTTTTACTCTAGGTGGAATAGATATCCCTATTGTCAATACTTGTGAAGAGAGACTCCAACCACAGAGCTCGGTCCTAACCAGAACTGTGAGGAGAAAGTCTCTGAGAAGAAACCTGAGAGTGCTTCACAGGGTGAGCAATAGCTAGAAAATGAATGTGGGTAGGCAGCACCCCAAGAGTTGCGTCATTCATTAAAGTTGCTTCATTTTCACATCTTTTTCATAAGCTTAAAGATATTCCAAACCTCTCCAAGTCAGGTCCCATTTTCATGACCTAATAAAGTCAAATATTTTCCTTTTTCCATGTCTTAAGGTGTCAATAGATGATGGGGAATTCACTGTTCATTTCTTTCATGTGCTGATGTGAGAACTCTTACCTTTTCTCATAAGACTTGCTTTACTGTGATCAGTGTAGTCCTTAGACATCTGGGAAAAATTGCTCATTTTATTATCCTTCATGGCCTGAAAGGATATGTTCTTAATGACTGAGTTTAGTTCTTCTGGGGTTAGTTTCTTGCCCAAGAATTGACTGATCCTCTCTATACTGGTTCTTGTGTCCTGGAATGAGAAGCACAAGAGTGGGGACATGCGGGTAAAATACAAGGGGAGAGCAAGAAAACAAACAGGGGCAGCAGAAAATGCAGATGAGGAGAGGGAAATAAAAAGAAGTAGGAAGACACGAGCTCGTTATACTGTCTGGCAAATGTGGAATTTAAGTAAGTGACAGCAGAGAGCATTTATGAGCAAATGCTCTTCGAGAAAATAGACTGCTTAAATGCCTTAGGTTTCTGTGATCTTGTCATTTTCTAAACCTGAAAACTAGAGGAAGATGAACAGGCAGCCACTGAAATAAATAGATGGCAAGGGCATATTATAAATGCAGAGGTACTGAGAGTTACAGGAATAAATAACTTTAAGACTTTAACCATTTTAGAAAAGGCTTTTTTGCATTAGTGCCTTTCCCTTTTCTCCCCTTTATTTATTTGTTTTATTTTCAAAGACTTGGGGTACAATCCAGGATTAGGCATACAGCTGGTCATCGTACAGGTAAAGTTTGGGCCTCCCTTTTGTCCCCACTTCTCTTGGTTTGAGATGAGGCACCCTCATGGATGTCAAATAAGTGTGGAATAAAAAAGCATTGTAAGGATAGTACAGAGAGTTCGCATATACCCTTACCCAGCTTTCCCTAATGTGACCATTTTACATAACCATGGTACGTTGGTCAACGTGAAAAATTCATGTGGGTACAATAATATTAGAAATGTTACAGAATTCACTCAGATTTCCACTGTTTTCCAAGAATTAGATTTTTCGGTTCTAGGTTCCAATCAGGGATCCCACATATGGTTACACCATTATATTTTTAGTCTACTCTAGTTTTAGGTAATTATTTGGTCTTTCTTTATTGTTTGTGACTTTGCCATATCTGGAAAACACTTGCTAGACTTTTAAAAATCAAATATCCATTCATTTTATTTTGCCTCATTTGTAAAAATAGCTCCATGGTAGGTGTGGGTTCTTAGGGCGAATATGTGATAGTACATTTTGTAAAAGATCACCAAATTAGTTAAATTGAGACAAGAAAGCCAGTAAACAATAGCACAAAAACATATCATAAGAAGCAAATGGTCATAGTGTTTTTTTTAACCTCCTTTTGATCCAGGGTAATTTTTAAGATACAGTTCTCTTTCAACCAAGACAACCCACCTTCCTAATTTTATACCTCATCCATGTATAGGACTAGAGCAGAAATGATAGAGGTTTCCCAGTTTCCCCCTCTTGTTGCCTCCTCCACCCCATGAATGATTATTAAGTGACTCTTTGTAAGGTTTGCGATGCAGTTCTTCAGAAAGGGCTTGTCCCACCTACCCTGAGCAAGTGGCGAGAAAACCAAGCTAATCTTCAACTGCACTTTTCACGGTAACCATGAATACTGCCCCGTGATTCCAACCACAATGACATGGGGATCTCTCTTCTCCTCATCCTCTAAAACTTCAAATTCGCTCCCACTTGAGGAATGTTGTCTTTTTTACTGTAAAGCCTAACCTTCAGCTGTCCCCAATGCACGTCAACTCAATGTTAAGCTTGATGTCAGCCACTTTCTTTTGATGCCAGCCAACCCTTTCTATGAATATCTTTGAATGTTGACATATTCCATCCTTACAAGATTCACAATACCATCAGTTGACAGAAGAATAAATAAACACTTCTAAGACCAAATTTGGCTCTGCAAGCACCATCTTCTTTCCTGCCCCTTCCTGACACTGCCTCTGGGTTCCCAGGATGCCTCAGATTTGTCCAGAGAAGAATTGGTAGCCCTCAGTAAGTATGTATGTTGTCAAGTTCTTCCTCAGTGTATGCATGAAATGTTGCCAAAAGACATGAGAAAACTGAAGAAATAACATTTGCCACCTAAGTTGGAAAATAATGAAAGGACACGCAGTGGCCATACTTGATCACCTTACTGGGATAACCTCCGAATGAAAGGGTGGGATAGAAACATTAAAGAGTGGAGAGAAACGGCATGAGAGCGAGTGAATCTGGAGAAGATAGTTACCTGATGCAGCTCTTCGTATGTTACTATCTGGAAATTCTCTTTTCCTCTCAATTGCAGCCAGCCATGAATGTGGTCAAACCATGAGCCATAGGACACTGTGGGGAAGATGAAGGGAAGTGATGGTAGGGCCACTCTCATGCATTCAGTTGCCTGCTCCATCCCACTGGGTGCATGCCAAGGGAGCTGAGGAGCAAATGAGTGGAGTGGTTGGAAATCCTTTTCCTTTTTCTATTGTTTGCATGAGACATACGATTCTGTATTTATTGCCTAGATGGCAAAGCAGTGGGTGTTAGGTGAGATGCAATATTTGAGATGAGGTTTACATCTACGTGTGATGAATTAGATTTTGAATTGTGAAGAGGATTCAGTGAGCAAATCTGGAAACTAAACTTCAGTGCCCTTGAATTTAGAGTCCATGTTTTTGTCTTTTTTACTGTAAACCTAGATTTATTTTTCTTTTCCAAAAAATGATACCAGTAACTGTAGCAATAACATATCTTTGCCTGTCCTTTACTCTGCCAAATCTTTGGAACAGCACATTTTGTGCGAAGCTTTTCCCTTACAGGTGCACTCTGTTTGGATGACTGTGGCTGGAAGGGTCCTGTCCCAAGGGATCCTGTCACTTGGATATAGCTGATCAGTGCAGAGTGGGGCAGCTGACACATGCATACCAGTGCCTCTTCTCTTGACTTTTTTGGTGTTAATACCAAGAATAAACCTGCTGTCTCTTTTAGTAGTTATGGACAATAAAATGTAATTTCACCTATTTATGAATTATCACCGCTCTTTTGGGTCATGTGGACATCAATAACAGAAACCCTTGCAGAGACCACAAAATGAAACTTTCAAACAGAAAAATACAGAGATGCGAAGAATTCTGTTTAATTTCCCAGTCGCAGCTATTCCTGAAAGAGATACAGTTGAATTCTGATTTGAATTTTCACATTGGATTCACTGAAAAAGTGTAACGTTTTAATAATTTATCTTCTGCTTGAATTATTTGTCATGGTTAATGTGGCTTGCAACTAAGAATTTGCATAATTTTACAGGAGCTCTTGTTGTGAAAATGATGGCTCCAAAACTCAAATAGTGAAGTGAGGTACTTAGTGTGATGTAGATAATGAACTACAAGATGTGAAACAACAACAACAAAAAAGATCTTTTATGAGTTGAAGTCTCTCACTCTGTCACCCAGGCTGGAGTGCAGTGGCACAATCACAGCCACCCCACTGTCAACCTGCTGGGCTCCAGTGATCCTTCTGCCTCAGCCTTCCAAACAGCTGGAATAACAGGAGCACCTTACCATGCCCAACTAATTTTTGATGTATTGTATAGATGAGGTCTTGCCAAGTTGCCCAGGTTGGTCTTGAATCCGTGGGCTCAGGCAATCCACTCACCTCATCCTCCCAAAGTGCTGGGATTACAGGCTGAGCCACTGCACCTTGTCCATTTAAAAAATATTTTACAATAAAGATGCTACATTTTTTTTCAGCATTAATGGGTCTCAGCACTGTCTCAATTTGTATATCCCCTATTTGAACCCTGAGAGTATTGAGGCTCATAAAAGTTATGCCATCCTTCTGCTGTACATCAGCTAGTGATAGAATAATCCCTGTTTGAATGCAGATCCTAGGAGCTGCAAGAAGAGAACATTGTATGGAGGAACATACAAGTTCATGGACATGGAAGCATGTGATACTGCTAGAAAAAAATTATAGGAGTTAAAAAGATGGTTACTCCATGAGTTTACAAGGAAATCTCATAAGATACCAGAGAACTGAACAAACTGAAATGACTAAAATAGCCATTTAAAATTCGTTTTAATTTTTGGCATTACAAATTTTAAAAATGTTTTTTATGGAAATTCAGTTCCAAAATTTTATGGACTACTTCAGAAAAAATATTGAATAAAAAACAGGTTTAATTCTAAGCTCTTCAAGACACTATTTTTTGCTGTCCTTGTGGTGACCATGCTGATGTCATCAGTTTAATGCCTTGACCACACCCAACTCTCCACCCTGCTCCAAGCTGTGCCAGGTCTTCTCCTCGTGCAGTTTCCTGTGCTTGTCCACCATCTTGGTTCTTGGTAACATAGTCTATAACCTTCTCCCCATATTTAATTCTTTAAAGTTACCCATGGATTCTAGAGCCACTCTGCAGCCATGTGGCAGTATCCCTTATTTTAAGTTTGATAATATTCCAGAATATTTTTGTGATGATTTTTGTTCTTTCACTTTTGCTATTAAAAATAAGAATTAGCTGAATGGTTTTGTAAAACCATGTCTTTTGTGTTTTTTCCTAGTGTACTTTTCCCACTGTTTCTTTCCAGTTCTACACACTGCATTCAAGAGCAAATGCTAGTCTCTCGAGAGTTTCCTCACTAGAGCGTGACTCAAATTAGTTCAGTGTCAGCTGTGGTAGGCTGGTTGCCCCTTGCTGCACGGCCCAAATATTTCTATGTCTTAGTCGCAGAATTCATGAATGAGTTACTTTTAGGGAAAAGTTACTTTTTCAGCATCAACAAAGGATCTTCAGATGAGATTATCTTGAACTACACCATTGGAAGAAATATAATCTCAAGAATCACAATATGAGGAAAGCAGAAATGTGAGGTACAAAGAAGGGGACATGATGACAACAGGAATGAGGTCAGTTACAAAAGCTGAGGTCAGCCTCTGGAATATGGAAATGGCAGCAAGTAGATTCTTTCCTGGAACCACAGGTGTGGTAAGTAGCTATGCCAACATGTTAATTTTAGTTTCAAAAGACACAGTTTGCACTTTTGAACTGCATGACATAAGATATTATTTCGTTTAGCTTTAACTTGACATGTTTGTGGTAATCAATTCCAGCAGGAAACTCTTGCACTTCCCAATATCGTGGGAAGAAATAATATCTCTTATTTGCGGTGTGGTGACTTATTCTTTTTATGTGTTCATGGTACTTAGAAGAATTGGGGATGGGGGGAGACAGAGCATGTTGACTGAGATTGTGTTGTTAGCTGGAGGTACTATAGACTTAAGAACATCTAGATTTGGATGGCAATGTTTGTTTAAACCATGAGTCAGAAAGACCTGGAGGTGAGGTACAGAAAACCACCATCATTACTTCAAGAATCCATATTTTGTGTCACACTCACCATGTCCTTGCAGAAACCACTCAAAACATTGTTCAAATGACTCTGGATTTTTGACTATCTTCAGTGTTCTCCAGAAATGATAACCAGAAGTAATAACATCTCTGGGATTTCTCATTATATACAGAATCTTAAATTAAAAAACAAAAAAGAACAATGAGAATAAATGTTTCCATCTTCCTTCCTAAAGATTTTTGCAAATGGAAAAAACCCCACAACTCTCATTCAAGTTTTTGGCAATAGTTCAGGCTTCTTCAATTCATTCACTTAATAAAATTTACTGAGAACCCACTATATGCCAGGCCACCTAGACATCCAAGAAGAAACAATAAACGAGAAGACATGGGTCATTTGCGTCCTCAAGAATA
The DNA here is from genome assembly GCF_000164805.1 of Carlito syrichta. NCBI lineage: Eukaryota > Metazoa > Chordata > Mammalia > Primates > Tarsiidae > Carlito > Carlito syrichta. Next base: position 26,207 of record NW_007071362.1, on the reverse strand, counting down.
TCACAATATCTGGCACACCTGCGCCCTCAAGAACATCACATTTAAGCCAGGCTCAGTGGCTCAGCCTGTAATCCTGTGCCTTTGGGAGGCTGAGGTGAGTGGATTGCCTGAGCCTGCGGGTTCGAGACCCGCCTGGGCAGGCGAGACCTCATCTCTACTAAATCAAAAATTAGCCGGGTGTGGTAGCACACGCCTGTAGTTCCAGCTACTTGGAAGGCTGAGGCGGCAGGATCGCTGGAGCCCAGCAGGTTGAGGCTGCGGTGGCCGGAAGCGGCCACTGCACTCTAGTCTGGGCGACAGAGTGAGACTCCAACTCAAAAAAAAAAGAACATCACATTTGGAAAGGCAAACATTGTAACTAGATTTTGGCACAACTGTTTAAAAATCCCTGGGCTACAAATCAGGAATTATGAGTTTTGTTGGTCTTCGGCCAATGACTCTTAATTTAATGCTATTCAAGGAATTTTTTGTTTCATGACTCTGCTTCTTTTTCTCAAAATGTCTACCATATCAGCACTTTGCAAAAACTAATTGGATAGATGTTAATGTCAACTCTACGTGCAATTATTTTATACAATTAAAAATGATGACACGAATAAACTCATTACACTGCTGCAGATTGTGAAAACTCAAGAGAAAAAAGAAACATGGCGGTTTCTCCAAACAAACAAAAAAAAGTTCCTTTAAATCAAGAAAGCTGATTACACAGTATGGTAGGTTGCAAAGAGTGGTATACAAGGTCAATTTCAATTCTGATCATATCTTCCCTGTGGCATCTCACAGAGCTGAGCTGGAGTCCTGACACACTGAATTGTGTGACTTTGTCACATGAGTTTCCGGATGTGTGCCTCTTACTCCTCTCTCATCTCATGAAAAGAGCAATGTGGGTGGGAATGGTCATATTCAGGACAAGATAAATAGTTACACTGATAACCATTGAAATGTACTCAGATTTCACTATATATCAGGCACCATCACAAATTTCTTATTATATGTGGTACTCACAGGGGAGGAGAAGAAAAAAGTGCATAGTTAAAATAATCTCCCAACATCAGATAATGAGCAAATGAAAGAGACGAGATTAAGACGGACAGGTGCCATTTAATAGATAATCAAGAATCAATATATAGATACAAAACTACTTGCAGTTTAAACACACAGAGACCATGTTTCACAGACATTGCATTACTTGTTAATAGACAAAGTCCTAAAATCCAAGGTTCAACGAGAGTTTTCTGACAAAAAGAAATCACAATAATGTTGCAGAGTGTGGTCTGGTGCTATTTTCTTATTTGTTTACTTTTTCATTTCTTTTATACATTCAGTACTTTCTGAAATCTCAAAAGCATTTTAAACATTCTACCAAGTGGGTGTAAAACAGTAAAAGAGAAACAAAATCAACATAGTCTTCAAAATCCGAAGCTGACAGTAAAATAAATGAACCTAACAGTAAACAAGCAAACAAACAGAAATATAACACAGCATTGACTAAGAAAAAGAGAGAGAAAACTCAAACAAATACAATTAAAAATACAAAAGATGAAGTCACAATTGACCCAGAAGAAATTCAAAAGATTATCAGAATTACTTTCCATACCTGTATGGAAATAAACTCAAAAACCTAAAGGAAATGGAGGACTTTATGTCAATACAACATTTCAAGGTTTGAGACAAGAAGATATTGAAACCCTAACCAGACCAATAACCATGCAAGAAATCGACTTTTTCATAAGAAATCTACTTACAAAAAAAGAGCCCTGGACCAGATGACTTTCCAGCTGAATTCCACAAAATGTACAAGAAGGGGTTGTTAGCAATCTTATCAAAAGTATCTTCCGGCCAACCAAGAAAGATGGGACTCTCCCCAAATCATTTTTTGAAGCTAACATCACACTGATACCCAAACCTGGTAAAGGCCCAACAAGGAAAGAGAATTACAGGCCAATCTGCTTGATAAACTTAGAAGCAAAAATTCTCAATAAGATTCTAGCAAATTGGATCCAATAACACATCTCTTATCAACAGGGTGTCTGAATGAAACGTAATTGTACACCTAACCCTTAACTGTACCCCACAAAACTATAATAAAAATACTGATTAATTATTAAAAAAAAAAAAAAAAAAAAAAAAAAAAAAGAATCATCCACCATAACCAAGTAGGCTTCATTCCCGGGAAGCAGGACTGGTTCAACATTTGCAAGACAGTAAACATAATTCAATACATTAACAGATGTGAAAACAAGAACCACATGATTATATCATTAGATGCAGAGAAAGCCTTTGACAAAAATCTAGCATTCCTTCTTAATAAAAACCCTTGAACATCTAGGCATAGAAGGAGCATTTCTCAAAGCAGTAAGAGCCATCTATGAAAAACCCACAGCCAACATATTGCTCAATGGACAGAAGTTAGAAGCATTCCCCTTGGGAACAGGAATAAGACAAAGCTGCCCACTCTCACCTCTCCTGTTCAACATATTCCTGGAAGTCCTTGCTAGAGCAATCTTGCAAGAGAAGAAAATCAGGGGTAACCAAATTGGAAGAGGAAGTTAAGCTATCCCTCTTTGTGGATGATATGAACCTACACCTTGAAAACCCAAGAAAGTCTATCAAAAACCACCTTGCACTGATAAATGACTTTTTAAAAGTTTTGAGGGCATAAAATCAATGTGCAAAAGACAATAGCATTTCTATATACCAGTAACAAACAGGCAGAGAACCAAATAAAAAACACAATTCCATTCAAAATGGCCACACACACACAAATGAAATATCTTGCATTCTTCCTAACCAGAGAAGTGAAAGACCTTCACAATGAAAATGCAAAACATTGCTCAAAGAAATCAAAGATGACACATACAAATGGAAAAACATCCATGCTCGTGCATTGGAGAAATCAATATTGTCAAGTTGTCCATCCTACCAAAGACAATCTACAGATTCAACACAATGCCTATCAAATTACCAATCATTCTTTTCAGACCTGGAAACCACAATACAGAAATTCATATGGAATCAAAAAAGAGCATGAATAGCCAAAACAATCCTTAGAAGAAGAAACAAAGTGGGAGGTATCATATTTCCAGGCTTCAAACTTTACTATAAGGCTACAGTAATCAAAACAGCCTGGTACAGGTATAAGAGCAGGTATATAGACCAATGGAATAGGACAGAGATTCCGGAAGCAAAACCTCAATTTCTCAATCAACTCATCTTCAACAAAGCCTCCACCAACAACTACTGGGGAGCAGGAGAGGAGAACCCATTCAGTAAATGGTGCTGGGAAAACTGACTGACGACTTGGAGAAGACTGAAACAGGACCCCTACTTATCATACACAAAAATCAACTTTAAATGAATCAAAGAATCTTAGAAAATGCAGGGGACACCTTTAGGGAAATCAGAATAGGCAACCAATTCCTGATTAAAACCCCAAAAGTCCATGCCAAAAGAGATAAGATAGACAAGTAGGACCTCCTCAAACTGAAAAGCTTCTGCAAAGCAAAAGAAATCATCAAGAGAGCAGTGAGACACCCCACAGAATGGGAAAACATATTTGCCAACTTTATGTCTACATCCAGGATCTACAAGGAACTCAAATGTACCTAAAGGAAAAAAACAAACAGCCCTATTCAAAAGTGGGCAAAAGACATGAATAGACACTTCTCAAAAGAAGATATACGGGCAGCCAAGAGACACCTGAAAAAGTGCTCAGCCTCATTAATCATCAGAGAAATGCAAATCAAAACCACATTGAGATACCACCTAACTCCAGTAAGAATGGCCATTTTTAAATTTAAATTTTTTATTTTAAAGATATGGGGTACAACTCAGGGTTGGGTATACAAATGTTTGGTATGCAGATACCTTTGTTGATGAGGTGTGCCCCTTCCTCCCCCAGCAGATTCCCACTACTGCCAATTCCGCCCCCTAAAAGGCAGAGGGAGTCAGGGGAAATGAGGACCAATAGGAGGCCCAAACTTCACCTGCCCATATATTACTTATGTACCTAATCCTGATTTGAACCCCACATCTTTATAATAAAATAAAATTAAAAAATATATATATATAGCACAGTATTAATGCAGTGTGACACCGACGTATTACAATATTTTGATAAAACTGCCACATAGCCTAAGATGGTTTGAGGGAGCGTCATATAGTTTTGATAATTTTGGTGTCATCTGATCTAAATTATAATTTATGATGAATAAATATTCAAATATACAACCCAAGTTCACTCAGTGTTAAAGGCGTCATTTAGAGCTCATGAAATTTCATATATGATATCTGTGATGTTGTTGATTGGGAAAGACATGCCCCTCGGAGATAATATCATGACTCAAAAGCAAAATAATTTCCAAATGTGGGCACCAAACAGATACGTCCGCTGAAATACAGGTGCTGGTTTACAGTGGAGGTGCTTCCCACTTGGGAATATCAAAATAAGGTGTCTCCATGTTGGGGGTGCAGCCAGGATTTTTTAAAAAAAGACTGAGTATTCTCTGTGGTGATATCAGGAAAATTCTCTTGTATATGACACTGAAGTTAGGAACAAGATTTTCTAATATGCTCACTTGACTGGATCACATCTTAACCCTGTCCCTAAAACATAGGCATTCAGGACAGTCAGAAAAGTGTTCCACTCTGGTGTTTCATTATTCGCTCACCTTGGCCTTGGAATTGAAGAATGATTTGGGGAAGAGCTGAATGGGGAGGTGGGAGGTATAGAAGCGTGGGTCTCTCTGACTCTCTATATGTTCTTTCCCATTTTTCCACTCTAGCCATGGTGAACGCTCCCAGGAGACAACAGATTGGACCCAGCTGGGATCTCCCTTGGTGTGGATCAGACAGACGATTTCCTTCATCCAATTGGTTCCTGGACAAGAAAGAAGAGTGTCACCTACTTCACTGTGATATTGTCCCCATTACTACAGCATAAAGACATGGTGTTATTTCAGCAGTCATGCCCATGTCCATCGACCAACTGATGTTTTCATTCCTCATCTTTTTTCTTAGCAGCATTCAATGGATCCTTCATTCCAAAAACATTCTGTTCCATTAACGTCCGTGAGACCCTTCTCACCATTTATTGTCCTACTAATTATAAAAAACCTTTTTAAAGTAGTAGAATATACAAAATAAAGTTTACTATGTTAACTATTTGCAAATATAAAGCTTAGCAGTGTAAAGCACATTCGCATTATTGTGGAACCATCATCACCATCCATTGCCTGACCTCTTTTCTTCTTACAAAACTAAAACTCTGTACCCATTAAACAAAAAGTCCTCATCTTCTGTTTTACCCAGTGTGCTGCAAACACCATTTTACTTTTTCCTTCCATGAACTTGACTATTCAAGATCCCTCATGTAAGTGGAATCATCCAGTACTTATTCTTCTGTGAATAACTTATCTTATATGCATAAGATCCTCAATGTTTGTCCCTGGTGTAGCATGTGTCAGAACTTCCTTCCTTTTTATGGCTGGATAATGTTTCATTGTACGTAAACCACATTCTATTTATGTGTTCACCCATCATTGGATAAATGGCTGCCTTCCTTTATTGGCTGTTGAGTGCCCTACTACTCTTGTCCCTACTGCTCAATCTTGATTACTCCTTCCTAATCAATCAAACAGCACAGAACCCTGTGAAGGCTAAAGTTCGTTCATTTCGAATGCTAATTCATCACGCTGACTTCTGATTAGCCCCAGACCCTGGAATGTCTCCATGATTTGTATTTTATTTATCATTGCCTGTGTTAACCAAGATAACCTTGATCTTATCATAATCACACACTCACCACAAATCCCGCACTTAGGCAAATTATAGGCTATCCTATACACAGAATTCTTGGCCTTTTCCTGATGGGTTTTCAATTGTCCTACATATTTCTTCTGAAGCACATATACCCTTTCCATCCTTGGGTCTGAGGGTAACAGAGCAGAGATCTATCTTTCTTGCTGCCACTCAAGACCAGGTTTTTGTGTGCAAGCACCCCAATTAATAACCTTCTACTGAAAAACTAGATTTGTCCGCCTCAATTGTTTGAATTCTTGACTCCCTCTGCATTTGAGACTCGCTTTGTTTATATGACCCTTTCATGAAACAACTGGTGAGCTATCCAGAGAGTGTAAGGAAACCAAAGTACAGGCAAAGAAAGATGCATCAGCAAAGGAAATCCATGGGTGGCCATTTTCATGTATATGGGGTGGTATTCCCATTGGTAGACATTGATGGGCCACCGTGTGAATATGGAATGCTCCAAAATGCTGGAGGACCTTAGATGCATTCTAGGAGAAAAACCACATGACCTATAGGGCACACAGAGTCACCGAATGGTAGCAACAGCAGATTGGCCACTATTATCGACTGTGAGAGTGTCCACAAGAGCACATTAGCCATGGAGGTAAAGACACAAAACTAGAGGAATAATTACACTTAGAAAAGGATATGAAGATCTTCATGTCTGTGTTTGGGTCTAATGTGGTAGACAAGCTGGAAACTCAGGAGGTGTAGCTGGAGACTCAAGCCTGTTGTTTTGTGTGGATGGGAAGGCAAACACTACAGTGGTTGAACCATCCTTGCTGAACCAGACTGGGATGCTAAGACCTGGAATCTTTGGAAACCAACTAGCGAGACATGAAGACATAGTGGTTATCTTGGAATAGGAGGATAATTATTGCTTTGGAGAGCAAGACCACTCATGCAACAGAAATCAAATGCCCACTTGTTACTGTGACAGACAGTAACAAACAGCCTTTTCACAAGAAACCTTGGTGGTCCAAGAGTCCACCTCAGCAGAATTACTGGACACACAAACATGTTTAAACAGCTGAGAGATAAATCTTGGTCCCATGCTGAAGAAACTGTGGGGCCCTGGGAGAGATGACAACTCACCAGGGGGGAATAAAACTGGAGAAAGTCAGCATAACCACTCACCCCACTTAGAGACAGTGTTTGCACAAAGCTAGAGCTGTCAAGGGCAATCAGAATTATAATGACCATGAGAGAGGTCTGGTCACATGAAGGAGACTTCCTGGGTTGGAACCCAGTATGGCAATCTCTGGAGGGAACATAGAACAAATTAAGTGAGTTGGGCATTTGACAGGCCATCTATGCCCAACAGTTTATAGGACCAGATGAAGTTGTGTTTACCACGGGCAAAAAAATGTTCAAAGTGCCTCCCCCAGAATTGGCATGTTCCTCTCATGTCTCTCTTGGACTCCTTTGTAGAAAAAAATGTATATGCTATTGGGGGAACTTGATGAAACTGAAACAGGAAGGGATGAGGTCTGACGTATTACCATGGAAAAAGGAAGGAAAGAAGATGCCAATTTTGTTGAACTACAAATAGAGGTCTAAAAAACTAGAGGAATAATTACACTTAGAAATTACACTTGGGTTACCAGAAAGCAGTGTAGTATGATCTGATCTCAGCTGTGTTAAATCAAGAAGAAAATAGGTCAGCAACTAATGTCATGAAGACGGTCTTTGAAAGGACTTAATTTCTGCCCAATAGTTTGTGCCTCTTCCCAGTACCCTGCAGAAAAGGAGGAAGGGAAAGGAGAAGTCCCATATGAAGAACTCCAGTGTCTGCTCCAGGTGTGGACTCCTCTTCGGCCTAGACACGGGGTGGGTCATGGCTGCCTCTATGCAGGAGTGATAGGGGTGACCAGAGGCCCGTGTGAGGCTCACAATGTTTCAGAAACTGAAACACAAGCAGAAGACCTCAGTTTCAGTGGACATGAGTTCAGAATGTGCCTGAGGTCCCCACCCAGTGGCCTGAGTGTGTGGGAAAGTGCAGTGCCCTGAGTGAGCCTCACTCTCTCCTCCTCACTTGCCTTCCCCCACACTCGCCTCCCGGCCTCCCATCCCTCTTGCCTCCTCCTCAGCCTTCTCCCCTCATGCCACCAACTGCCAGCCTTGGCGGAGCACATGTGGGTACTTTTCCTCAGAACAATTTGCAGGACCCCAGCTGGCATCGGGGCACCCTTCCCCTGCTCCCTCTCCTGCTCCCTCCCTCCAGAAAGCAAGATCCTACGTTTGCAACCACTGGGCCCCGGGCCCCTGCTTGAAGTCAAGTCCCAATGGGCTGCAGAGTGTGTACTGCCCCTTCCTGCAGTTTATCCAGGGCCTATATGAACTACAAAGACAGTTCTTCAGCAGACTGGTGGGTGGGAAAAGAAAAGACTCCTAGGGTTTCCAGGGAGGACTGGAGTGGCCACCCTCATAAAGAAATGAAGAATCCAAGAAGTAAAGGTCCTGTCTCAAAGTCACACTACTAGGAAATCTTGAGGTTCTGATACTTCAATCACACATCATCTTGTAGAGGGAGGCTGCACATTGGTGGGAATGATAGGCACGCAGTTCCCAGCCTGTGATTTTCCACTTAAAGGTGACTGACTGACAGCATGTTGGCACCAGCACTGAGGGAATTGATAGGCCCCAGCTCCAGTTTCCTGTCCTGAGACCACAACAAAATGTGCCTTGAACAAAGGCTTGGACTCCTGGGTCATCTGGTGACTTCAAACATCTGGACTCAGGGTGGTGAACATTTTCTCTGAATTCCTAACCTCTGAGTTACAGCGATGGTGCCTGTCCACTAAGTGAACAACTGTGAGCAGGAGAACATGAGGTTTAAAAAGCTCAAACCACTTGCCAAGTCACATTGATCAGAAAACGGAGACACAGATTACGTGGTTATTCCAAGGTCACACGGCAATAAGAGGGAAATCAGAACTTGTGAAGACTGTGTCTGCTGTCCTTCAAGGCAATGCTAATGCTGCTTCTATTGCCCTTTTAAGGTCTTGAACTTCTCGAGGCCAGGGACTGTACCTGAAAATGCCTATGGTGGCTAAGATAAGGAGAAGTTTCGAAGAGGATTTCTGTGGAGAGAAGTGTTTTGTGAATGTCCTCCTTCCCCAATATACACATAGGTTCCAAATGGTTTTTTCAAAGACCACTTAGAGAGAAAGGAGGAAGATGGTGATAGAGTCGGTCAGACTATGAGAGTCCCAATGTGAGAGAGGGAGTGTATAGAAAATTTTGTGTATGTGTTGGCAAGTGGATGTGTGAGAGACTGACTGAGTGGGCACTCGGGAGCAAGTGGCCAGGGATCTTCCGAGGAAGTGGCTGGTGCCACAGCTGCTCTGCTTGGTCCCTAGCACTTCCCAGGGCACAGAAGCTGAGTGCCATTTAAAAAAAAATCAACAAAGCCCTTCTTGGGAAGAAGCTGCTAGGAGAGACTACCAGTTTCAGGCTCTGCCTCACCATGCATCACCTGTCTGGACACTGACTGTACAGGCTGCAGAGGGAGCCTAGAAGCAGAGCCCTACTGGAGGAGACAAAAGAGACACCCTGCCACCATTTTGAAGAATGGGCAGGAAAGTGCTCCAACTTGCTCACCATAGAGCGACGGACCTGATCTCTATGACCAGTGGATTAACAGTTCAGGGATTGATCATGACCTAGAGGGAATATCCTGAAAGTACAAACTCTTGAGGGACAGGACGAGTGCTGAGTCTCAGGGGCCACACCCCCTGCCCTAATTCAGCCATGGGATAGAAGATGTGACCAGAAAAGAAGGAAGACCTCCAAAGAGATCAGTGGTGAGTCCAGGGCTGACTCAACTTCCTCCTCCCCTGCAATCCTCTGAAGTCAGACCCACATGGCTGGGGCTCAACAGAGAGGAATGCCAGTCGCAATAGGAGGACTCTGCTCCAGGATAGACCTGCTGGGGCACCCCCCACCAGTACCCAGGGAGGAGACAAACCCACACCTCCCACCGAGGGGATCCCCCTGACCATATGAGAGTGGGAGAGGAGGAATGAAGCCATGCCCACCACACCATCCCCCATCCTTTCCTGGACCAAACACTGGGGAGATTATGAGTGAGGCCAATCTCTGTAGGAGTAGCTGATACCGGTCCTATTGAAGTTATTCCAGGCAATTGAGAAAGAAGGAAGTCATTTCACAAAGCTACCATCACACTGATTCCCAAATCAGGTAAAGATCCAACAGAAAAAGAGAACTACAGGCCAATATTCCTAAGAAACATAGAGGCAAAAATTCTCAACAAGATTCTAGCAAATTGGATCCAAAAACACATCTCAAAAATTATCCACCATGACCAAGTAGGTTTCATCCCCAGGATGCAGGGATGGTTCAACATCTGCAAGGCCATAAGTGTAACTAAGTACATCAACAGATGTAAAAACCACATGAACCAAGAACCACATGACTATATCATTAGATGTAGAAAAAGCTTTTGATAAAATCCTGCATCCCTTCTTGATAAAAACCCTCAAACACTGAGGTATAGACAGAACATCCCTCAAAATAGTAAGCACCATCTATGATAAACCCACAGCCAGCATGTTGCTAAATGGACATAAACTGGAAATATTTCCCCTGAAAACCAGAACAAGACAAGGCTGTCCACTTTCACCCCTCTTGTTCAACATTGTGTTGGAAGTCCTAGCTAGGGCAATTAGACAAGAGAAGGCAATCAGGGGTATCCAAACAGGAAAAGAGGAAGTCAAGTATTCCCTCTTTGCTGACGATATGATCCTAAACCTTGACAATCTAAGAGAATCTGTCAAAAACCTGCTTTCACTGATAAAAGACTTTGGCAAAGTCTTGGGGTACAAAATAAATGTGCAAAAGACAATCGTATTCTTATACACCAACAACAAGCAGACAGAGAAACAAATAAAAAGCACAATTCCATTCACAATAGCCACAAAAAATGAAATACCTCAGCATCTTCCTAACCAGAGAAGTGAAGGACCCTTACAATTAAAACTACAAAACACTGCTCAATGAAATTCAAGAAGACACAAAAAAATGGAAAAATATTCTATGCTCATGGATAGGAAGAATCAACATTGATAAGATGTCCATCCTACCAAAGGCAATCTACAGATTCAACCCAATGCTCATTAAATCACCAACATCATTCTCAGACCTGGAAATGACAATACAGAAATTCACATGGAAACATAAACAACCACAAGTAGCCAATACAATCCTTAGTAAAAGAATGGGAAAAAATATTTGCCAACTGTATGTCTGACAATGGCCTAATATCCAGAATCCACAAGGAACTCAGATGTGCTGAGAGGAAAACACAAACAGCCATTAAAAAGTGGGCAAAAGATATGAACAGATTCTTTTCAAAACAAGATATACTGGCAGCCAACAGACACATGAAAAAGTGCTCAGCCTCACTCCTCATCAGAGAAATGCAAATCAAAACCACACTGAGGTACCACCATCTATCCCCAGTAAGAATGGCCATCATTCATAAAACAAGCAACAACAGATGCTGGTGAGGATGCAGAGAAAAAGGAACGCTTCCACACTGCTGGTGGGAATGCAAACTAGTGCAACCTCTTTTGAAAACAGTATGATGATTTCTAAAAGAAATTGACTGTCCATATGACTCAACAATCCCCCTACTGGGAATATACCTGGAGAAACTCAAATCCTTCTACAAAAAAGATACCTGCACATGCATGTTTATTTCAGTACTATTCACAATAGCAAGAACATGGAACCAACCATGCTGCCCATTGAAACTGGACTGGATTAAAAAAATGTGGTACATATACAAAGTGGAATATTATGCAGCCATAAAGAAGAACAAAATCACAGACTTCTCAGCAACTTGAATGAATTTAGAGTCCATCATACTTAGTGATCTATCACAAAGTACCACATGTTGTCACTCATAAGTAGACCCTGAACATTTACCACAATACTATAAGAAAGGGATTGGCAATAGCAGGATACTGCTGGGGTGGGGTGAGGGGTACACAATATCAACAAGGGTACCTGATCTCAAACCAGGCAAAGTGGGGACCAAAGGGAGACACAAACTTTACCTGTAAGATGACCACTTGTATACTTAATCCTGAATTGTACCCCCATCTTTAAAACAAAACAAAAAAATTAGAACGTACCTTAATCCATGGAAACCAGAGAGACATGCTGGTAGTGGATGACTATTGATGGTTATGGGGGAGGAACAACCCAAATAAAACAAACTCCTCCATTGCCTGGTATTGGCTAGAGTTGCTCTGCTTGTATAGTGTCATTGCCACACCAATTCCAGAGAATATAATGCATATGAACATTCTTTCAGGTTGCATTTTACAAATATCTGTGGGAGCATTCCACCCTACAAGTTTGGGCAGTTAAACTATTCAAAAAGGAGACACAAAATAGGAACCTGAACACGTCTCTCTTTCATGCAGTATTATCAATGTGAAACAATACTCTCTTCCTGGGAATAAAGAAATCACAGCCACTAACTCAGAACTGCCCAAAATTAATATTATTCAGCCAGCCCAATATTTCTACAACTGTCCATTCATGGCCACTGGCACATGGCAGTGAATGACAGAGAATTAAATAGGTGTTTCTTGAGACACACACTACTGTGCCTAATATAACTGAAGTGATAACACAACTGATGCAAGCTGTAGACACTTGTCGTACTGTACTGAATTAGCCAATGCCTTCCTTGGTGTTCCTTCACACCCTGACTCACAGGACCAATCTGTTTTCCTTGCAACATCCAACAATGAACATTCCAAATATAACCCCAGGTTTATTTACATAATGCCTCTATTTGTCATAGAATAATCCCTAGAGGTTGAACTTTTTTTCCACAGCTCCCTGCTGTTAAAATATTTCCTTAGATTGATTACATTACACTTACCTTGAAGACTCATCATTGCTACAGCAGCACCTCGACGCATTGTGAACCCTCCCCAATTCAGAGGACGGGCCCTCAACCCACAAAAGATACCAGGCCCGGGACTGGCGGTAACGTTTCTAGTGTTTGCTTGGTCACTTAAGACACATCTTATCCCAGGCACTGTCATTACCAAAATACAAGTGTTATCCCTGACTAAAACGGTGAAAGCTTACAAATCTTCCTAGGCCTTTTGAATTATGAGCAAGTTTATTCCACATTTAGCTCAATGCTTTTGTCCCTTTTACCGACTAATGGAGAAGGGGTCTAGTAACACGTGGAAGTATTTAAAAAGCTAACATAGCAGTGGCTCAGGCCCAAGTCCAAGGACATCAACATCTTTAGATGTGACTGCAAGGCCTGAGGGGAGCAGTTGGGCCCTCTGGTAAATCCAGCTTGGAAATTCAGTTTCCTTCAAATTCTGGTCACAATCATGGACAAGTGCCGAAACCCACTATTTCTTGAAGGGGCAAAAAATGATTTCCAGCAAGTTTAAACTCATAACTGCCGCTTTCCTCATAATAGTAATAACACATCTCTATCAGGGACAGGATGCAAAGGTTGTTTGCCAGGCAGTCTCAGCTATTCCTCAAGATTCCGCTTTCCAAAGTGGCATGCACAACTGCAACAACATGCTGCCCTCTCCACGAGTCCCTGGGGGGTGAACTGCAGGCTGTCTCAGGACCAGAGCACTCGAGATCAGGGCAGCCTTACTGTGCAGTCCCCACAGGAGACGTCTGCCATGAGATCTGTAAGCACAGGCCTCATTCCAGAAGATGCTTGATGCTCAGATGGGTCCAGCCAAGATACCCTTGGGGCTGGAGGACAGAAGCTGTACAACCACAGACAGACACTGACTGGTTCAAAATGAAAATGTAAAAGGCAGCCAATAAACAGAAATCTGGGCCACAAACCAACATTTGTACCCATGAACTCTGACAGATATTTCTCTGTATGGACAGCTGGACTCTAGATTTAGAGCAGGTATGCACTAAAAAAAAAATTCCTTATGGGTAGCTCCTGTATGGAAAGACATTTTAGACAAGATAAAGAAACACACTGTGAGCCTAAATGTGTATCATGTTTCAGCACAACAGTCAGATTCACCTCCTGGTAACATGGGGGTAGATACCTGAGCAAAATTAGAACACTGACTCCCTCACAACCACTTAAGCTAGCTGATTGGGTCCATAAACATAGTGGGCATTGCAGTGACACATGGGCTGGCAAATAGCAAAGGGAGCAGGATTGCCTCCAACTCTGCAAGTTTAGTTGAGACAGTAACCAACTGCTTCGTTTACTCCCACCTGCACCCCCATAATATTCCATATAACCAAAACACCCACATACTGGGGAGTCCTTCTGGGTTTCCATGAATTCCCCTGTGAGAGACTGGCAAATAGAGCCCATCAGGCACCTGTCAGTAGGCTTGGGACAAAAGTGTGCACCAACATGTGTAGATCTTGCCACAGGATGGTTACAAGGCTTTCCCGGAAAATGAGAAAACCAAACAACTGCCATGAAGGACTTGGAGCAACTCAGGTTGTGTGTGGCCACCCTCAGCACACTGATAATGGTTGAGGTACACAATTGAAGGGACATGATATTCAGAATTGGACCCAAGAAAAGTGATGTAGACTAGAGATTTCGTTTACCATATAAACATCAAGAGACAGGACTGATTAAAAGAAAAAAATAGCATTTTAAAGGCACAACGGGGGGGGGGGGTTCCAAGATGCCAATGGAGGCGGTCAGAGTGCGTGAGTCTCCGCATAAATGGACGGGTGAAGAGACCAGTATTCACCCTAGGGTGTCAGCAAAAGTTGTGTGAATGTCTGATTGAGTGGAGACGTGGAAAGGAGAGGACTGAGATCTCCTGCTTAGGGAGCTGCCCTGCACAGCTGTTCATACTTCAGCTTGCTCTTAGGCTCAGAGGCAGGCACCATCCCAAAAGGGAAAAAAAAAAGGAGATTAAAATGTTGAAAATCACCTGCAACAGGTGCCACCTGCCTCGGTAGCCTTCATCCCAGGTCAGACACCAGCAACACAAACTGCTAGAAAATATACCAAAGTGACCAGACCAGAGTCCCAGCCAAGAAGACTCAGACGCTCCATCCTCCAACTAAAGCATTTGCAGTCTGGCTTGGCAGCCCGGGTAGAAGAACCCAGCACTAGATCAAAGCAAAATGGCGGTGAGTTTTAAAGTGACCCAGCACCCCTTTTTCCAGTGATCCATGAGACATGTGACCCAGGTGGGCAACTTCCTGAGCAACATGCAGGGAGAGACCTGAACATAAGTGGATCAGCTGGGGCAGTTTGCAGCCTTCCCCCAACTCCATGGGATAAACAGGGTTAGATTTGAAGCATTTGTGCATTTGCGGTCTGCACTGCAACCTAAAAACCCTGTCTCTGCTCACAACAGATGAGTAGGGGTGAGTTTTAAAGTGACCCTACACCCTTTCTCCAGTGATCTGTGAGATGTGTGACTCAGGTGGGCAACATTAGGATCAGCACACACAGAGAGGGGACATGGGCAGACCAGCTGGGGATACCTTCCAGCCTCTCCACAACCTCAAGGGGTTGTGAAAGGGAAAAAAAGCAGCCTCTGCCCCTGGGATTGTAAGAGGGGATCAAAGAAATGACTTCAGCCTTGAAACAGATATTACTCCCTTCCTGGAGACTTTTTGAAGTTTTTTTGTTTTTGTTTTTTGGGGGTTTTTATTGAGTTGGAGTCTCACTCTGTCGTCCAGACTGGAGTGCAGTGGCCACTCCCGGCCACTGTAGCCTCGACCTGCTGGGCTCCGGAGATCTTTTTCCTCTGTAAACATTGCAAGATTAGTTGTACCCTTATCTGCCACACCTGCATAACTAGCCACATCTGCTTCTGTAAACTCGCTTGCTTATGTCAGCAGAATGTCACGATAAGAGCTCTGGAATGTATCCAACTCTATCTTTAGCTAACCAGAATGTAAGCTAGAATTACTTAAAGAAACTCTGTGCTGCAGCTCGAGGCCGTCTTGCTTGGAATTCTCTTCCTGAAAACAGTAGTCAGCTGGCAGAGCCTGACTAATAAACCTCTCCTTTGTTAATTTGAGTCAGTGGGCTGTCATTTAATTGCTCGGACCCTACTTCAGGGTGAACAGGGGGACAGAATTAAAAGTTTGCCGGTTTGTATCTTTTTCCTTCTCTCCTTTGTTCTCTTCATTGAAACCCCCTCCACATTCTCTCTTTATTCACTCCTTTCCCTTCCTTCATGTTACTTTGTACCCAGGGGAGATACATACGCTCCCATTGTATGGACAAACTGGTAAGGTGCTGGTATGTAAAACCCTGGGACCCACACACCAATCAGCAAACATTGTGATCCTCAGACAGCTTTTGAATCTTAGCGGCCCCTAACACGCCGCAATCAAATCTCAAATCTGCAAGGAAGTAACAGCCTCTCTGCTCCAGCCTGGCTCCAAAAATCAAATTAGTCCAGAGGCATTTTTCAAGGGAGAATAGGGGGTTGAGCAAAAAGAAGTGAAAACGACTCCCTGTCTCACTGAGCAATGGAAGTAAAGAAGAAAGAGAAACCCACTACAAATTAAGGAAAACCAAAGAAGAACCACAGGCACCACCCAAAGTCCAAAGAGGAGAGTCCACAGCATACAGTGAAGAGCACCCAGATTGACTGGCCTCAGATCACAAATGCAGAGATCAAGGAATGGATGGAAAAGATGAATAAGAACCAAGAAAAGCAAGATGAAAACGTGAGGGAACTAATGGCTGAGATGCAAACTATAAAGAATACAGTAAATTAAATAAATAATAAGCTGATGTGCATGGAAAGCAGAGTAAACCAGGCAGAAGACAGAATCTCAGAACTTGAAGGCCAAAATCCAGAACTAACCCAATCTGTTAAAAACATAGAAAGGAGATGTAAAAAGACAGAACAAAGCCTTCAGGAGATGTGTGACTATATAAAGAGACCGAACCTACGACTGATAGGTATCCTGAAGCAGACAAGGAGAATGAGAACAGCCTGAAACAAACATTCCAAGAGGTCATACAAGAAAACTTCCTGCATCTCATCAGAGACATGACAATCCTAATGCAAGTGATACAGAGAACTCCTGCAAGGCATCAAATAAGAAGACCAACTCCTAGACACGTAGTAATTCATTTACACAAAGTACTGGTATTGATACTTTGTGTAATTACCAATACCAGTACATATAGACCAATTGAACAGCAGAGATATTCCGAAAGCAAAACTTCAATTTCTCAACCAACTAATCTTTGACAAAGCCTCCACAAACAACCAATGGGGAGAGGAGAACCTAGTCAGTAAATGGTGCTGGGAAAACTGGCTGACTACATGCAGAACTGAAACAAGATCCTTACTATCACCATACACAAAAATCAACTCTAAATTGACCAAAGACCTAAATGTAAAACTGCAAACTATAAGAATCCTAGAAGAATATGTAGGAAACACCCTTATGGAAATTGGAATAGGCAACCAAGTCTTGATCAACTCTTCAAAAGCAAATGTCATAAAAGACAAGATTGACAAGTGGGACCTCATCAAACTGAAAAGCTTCTGCAAAGCAAAAGAAACCATCATGATAGCAGGGAGACAGCGCACAGAATGGGAAAAAATATTTGCCAACTCTTTATCTGACAAAGGCCTAACATCTAAGATCTACAAGGAACTCAAACGTGGCTAAAGGAAAAACAAACAAACAATCCTATTTTCAAAATGGCAAAAGATATGAATAGACACTTCTCAGAAGAAGACATATGAGCAGCCAACAGATACATGAAAAACTGCTCAACCTCACTAATCATCAAAGAAATGCAAATTAAAACCACACTGAGATACCATTTAACTCTAGGCAGGATAGCCATCATCAATAACAAAAAACAACAGATGCTGGAGAGGATGTGGGGAAAAGGGAATACTTTTACATTATTGATGAGAATGTAAACTAGTATAACCTCTGTGGAAAGCAGTGTGCTGACTTCTAAAAAATCTGAAACTATAGCACCCATATGACCCAGCAATCCCCCTTCTGGGACTATACCCAGAGGAACTCAAATCACTCTACAATAAAGATATCTGCACACACGTTTATTGCAGCACTATTCACAATAGCAAAAACATAGAACCAACCACACTGTCCATCGAAACTGGATAAAGAAAATGTGGTACACTTACATGATGGAATATTATGCAATTATATAGAAAAACAAAATTATGAAATTTGCAGCAACCTGGATGGAATCAGAGTCTATAATACTCAGCGATTTATCACAGAAACCAAGATCTCAGTACCACACATATTCACTCATAAGAGGACCTTGAACATTTATCATAATACCATAAAAAGGGATTGACAGTAGTGGGACATTGCCAGGGGAAGGGGGCACACATAATATCAATAAGGGTACCCACACTTTACCTGTATGATGACCACATATGTACCTAACCCTCATTTGTACCCCACATTTTAAAAATAAAATAATAAAAATTAACAACAACAACAAAAAGGCACAACTGTGAGTACCTTTAAAATCGAATATCTGACATAGGTGGGCAAAGGTTATGCCTCAAGCCATTAGATACCTTAATTTCCATGAAGTATACTTGAGCTAGACACAATACTGATGACTTGGGGCCACCATTAAAGAGAGTCCATTTCATAGTTATAAGAAAAGTTCAACCAAATGCATTTGGACTAGATCTGTTCAAGGGCCACTGACTAATCATATTTAAGACTTCCCAAGACGATGAGCCAGGGAAGGGGACCCTTGAAGTTGGCCTGGCAACTTCCCAGGAGGCATCTTTTTGTAAGCAGATTGGATAGAGTACTTCTTACCAGAGAAAACTTCCCAGCCAACTAAAGTACTCTCCATTCATCCTGCTGGAGTTTGGGCCAAGATGCTCCACAAACCAATACACGGGAACATAGTACCTTTTAAAAGGCATTCTGGTGACTGTTTGACAGGGTCCTTCACTGCCCTTGTAACTTTACAGATGATACCACTGCCTTTGCCTTCCTGGAAACGTGACCCCCAGTCCATAATTCTATGTTCTAACATGCAAAGATGAGCTACCATAGTTATGTTTCTTGATGAAGAACTGCCTTCCCATTCCAATTCCTACTAAGCACTTGCATTTCTGTCCATAGTCTTTTGTTCCTATTGCTGTTCTGCCCTACAAACGAAGAAATGAACCTCCTTCTACAGTGGGCTCAGAAATATGCGGACAGCTTGCAAAAAATGCCTACTGGGTTTGCGATTGATTACCTTTTTTCAGTACCTCTGATCTCCCTTGGTATGTATCACATATACAGGGAAATAACTGACAGATAATTCAGTAAAACTCTTCAAGAGTGGAGTTTCAGCTGGGCTCGGTGGCCTGCAATCCCATGCCTTGGGAGGTTGGTGAGTGGATTGCCTGAGCCCGCGGGTTCGAGACCCACCTGGGCAACTTGACGAAACCTCATCTCTACAATAAATAAAAAAATCAGCCGGGCATAGTATTCTTGCCTCTTCCTGAGGGATTGACTTCAATTGTCCTACATATTCCTTTTGAAGAATGTATGCCCTTTCCCTGTGGCAGATAAATCCTGGATCTCTGTGGGTGGCAGAGTGATGATCAACCTGTGTTATTGCTATTGAAGACTATGTTTCTACCTGTAAGTTCTCCAGGAAATCAACTCTTTCCCAAATACTAGAATTTTTTGCCTTGTTCTTTTGTTTCTCAGCTTCTTCTGCATTTAAGGATTGGGTTGTATGTATGTCTCTTTTACAAAACAACCCCCCACAACAGCTGATCCAATTCTCTATATCCAGCTAAGCTCACATGTATACTAACTGGGAAGTCAGAGATACTAGAGGGTACCCAAAAAACCCCGGAATTTATTTATTAAAAATTGTGTATTTATCCTTACATGTTAAGACTTCATTCACCTTCAAAGTACTCTCTGTTTGATGCTATACACCTATTGGGATGCTTTTTCTATTGCTCAAAATGGTTTATGAACTTGTCAATTTTGATGTCTTTTAGAGCTTCTGCTGTTTTTTTGTTTCACCTCATCCTTATCAGCAAAACATTTCCCTTTGAGGACTTTTTTCATCAAGGGAAACCAAAAAAGTCACTCAGAGCTAGATCAGATGAATAGGGAAGGTGAAGCATGGGAATCATGCTGATTTTGGTGAAAAAACTGTTGAACACTCAGCGTTGTGTGAGCAGGTGTACTCCTAAATCATCAAACATAAAATGGGCAAATGCACTGAAAGAATCTCAAAAAAAAAAATTGAAGCTGAACACAGACTCTTACAAGAATGCTACCTCTTACTCTAATGTTGATGGGTTCCTAGAACACATACCTAGTGGGGGGAGCCTGTACTACAAGGGGTCTGCCTTCCACAAAGATAATTCTGGGTTGTTGTTGTTTTTTTTAAATTATTTTTTGTCCCCCTTCATACAATAATTAAGGAAAAAGGCTTCAACAGACATTCTTGACTCCATCAGAAGAGTGAGATCTACCATCTTCCAGACCCAAATTTCCTCATTAAAGCAGGAATTTATAGCTAGAACAGATAAAAAAACAAGCAAAAACAGTGGACTCATGAGATTGCAATGACAGGCATTATTTTTGACTAAGTCAATGTTAATCTCTCCTTATTTAGTTGAAGCCAGGGATGACCATGTGACTGAATACTGGGAAAACTATAACAGAAAGTCTGGCAGTACGGATCACTGAATCATTGTAATTTCAAAGGAAAGAGAGAAATTGCCTAGCTTTAAACATTTTGCCATATTAACAGGTCCCCATTTGTTTGAGATGTGCTTGCTAGGTTTTCTAAGAAAAGTAGCTCATCAACACCTGCACTCCTGGGTTCAATTTGTTTCTGCTTTTTTTGATCAAGTCAGGGGGAACTATGTCTTGTCCAAAACATTTTTTTTCCCTAGAAATTCATTCTCTCTCTCTTTTTTTTTTTTTTGAGTTGGAGTCTCACTCTGTTGCCCAGACTGGAGTGCAGTAGTCGCTTCCGGCCACCGCAGTCTCGACCTGCTGGGCTCCGGTGATCCTTCCGCCTCAGCCTTCCAAGTAGCCGGAATTACAGGCATGCGCTACCACACCCGGCTGATTGTTTGATTTATTGTAGAGATGAGGTCTCGCTGCCCAGGTGGATCTCGAACCCGCGGGCTCAGGCAATCCACTCACCTCAGCTTCCCAAAGGCGTGGGTTTACAGGCTGAGCCACCAACCCCGGCTTTTTTTTTTTTTTTTAAATCAATAATTTTTATTATGATGTTGTGGGGTAAAGTTAAGGGTTAAGTATACAAATACGTTTCATTCAGGCACCCTATTGATAAGAGGTGTTTCCCCATCCCCAGACAGATATTTGCTACCGTTAATCCCATCTCCCCCCCCCATAGTTTCCCACTACTGTCAGTCATTTTCTTATAGTAATACATTGGATGTTCAAGGTCCATTATATGAGTGATACTCAGATCTTTGTTTCTATGAGAGGCCACTCAGTATTATAGACTCTAGTTCCATCCAGGTTGCTGTGAAATTCATGATTTTGTTCTTTTTTATGGCTGCGTAGTAGTCCATCATATATATGTACCATATTTTTTTAAATCCAGTCCTCTTTTGATGGACAGCATGGTTGGTTCCAGGTTCTGGCTATTGTGAACAATGCTGCGATAAACATTTGTGTGCAGGTATCTTTTTTATAGAGTGATTTGAGTTCTTCAAGATATATTCCCAGTAGGGGGATTGTGGGGTCATATGGGAGGTTGATATTTAGAGCTTTTAGGAATCACCACACTGCTTTCCACAGAGGTTGCACTAGTTTACATTCCCACCAACAGTGTACAAGTGTTTCATTTTTGTCACACCCTCTCCAGCAGCTGTTATTTTTTGAGTTGTTGATAATTGCCATTCTGACTGGAGTTAAGTGGTATTTCAGTGTGGTTTTGATTTGCATCTCCCTGATGATTAGCGAGGTTGAACATTTCTTCATGTGTCTGTTGGCTGCTCAGATGTCTTCCTTTGTGAAGTGTCTGTTCATATCTTTTTCCCATTTTATAATGGGGTTGTTTGTTTTTTTCTTTTCAGCACGTTTGAGTTCCTTGTAGATCCAAGATGTTAAGCCTTTGTCAGACCTGGTGTTGGCAAATACTTTTTCTCAGTCTGTAGGCTGTCTCCCTGCTCTCTTGATGGTTTATTTGGCTTTGCAGAAGCTTTTCAGTTTAATAAGGTCCCACTTGTCTATCTTCTCTCTTATAACCTGTGGGTTTCAGGTTTTGTTCAGAGAATTGGATGCCAGTTCCAATTTCCATGAGGGTATGTCCTTCATTTTCTAAGGTTCTTATGGTTTGAGGTTTGACATTTAGGTCTCTGATCCATTTGGAGTTAACCTTTGTGCATGGGGATAGATAGGGGTCCTGTTTCAATCTTCTGCATGTGGTCAGTCAGTTTTTCCAGCACTATTTACTGAATAGGTTCTCCTATCCCCAGTAGTAGGTGGTGGAGGCTTTGTCGAAGATGAGTTGGTTGAGAAATTGAAGTTTTGCTTCTGGAATCTCAATTCTATTCCATTGATCTATATTCCTGTTCCTATACCAATATCAAGCTGTTTTGATGATTATAGCTTTATAGTAATGTTTGAAGTGTGGTAATGTGATACCACCTGCTTTGTTTTTTTTTTTTTGCTGAGGATTGTTCTGGCTATTCTTGGACGTTTGTGTTTCCATATGAATTCCTGTGTTGTTTTTTCTAGGTCTGAGAAGAATGTTGCTGATAATTTGATGGGTATTGCATTGAATTTGTAGATTGCCTTAGGTAAGATGGACATCTTCACAATGTTGATTCTTCCGATCCATGAGCATGGGATATTTTTCCACTTGTTTGTGTCATCTTTGATTTCTTTGAGCAGTGTTTTGTAGTTTTCATTGTAAAGGTCTTTCACATCTCTGGCTAGGAAGATGCCAAGGTATTTCATTTTTTTTTGTGGCTATTGTGAATGGAATTGTGTTTTTTATTTGGGTTTCTGTTTGTTTATTATTGGTGTAAAGAACTGCGATTGTCTTTTGCACATTTATTTTATATCCTGAGACTTTGCCAAAGTCCTTTATCAGTGTAAGGAAGTTTTTGACAGATTCTCTTGGGTTTTTAAGGTACACAATCATATCATCTGCAAAGAGAGATAACTTGATTTCCTCTTTTCCTATTTGGATACCCCTGATTGCCTTCTCTTCTCTGATTGCTCGAGCCAGGACTTCCAATACTATGTTGAACAGGAGGGGTGAGAGGGGGCATCCTTGTCTTGTTCCAGTTTTCAGGGGAAATGGTTCCAATTTTTGTCCATTTAGGAGTATGCTGACTGTGGATTTCTCATAGATGGCTTTTACTATTTTGAGGTAGGTTCCCCATATGCCTAGATGTTTGAGGGTTTTTATCAAGAAGAGGTACTGAATTTTATCAAAAGCTTTTTCTGCATCTAATGGTATAATCATGTGGTTTTTGTTTTGACGTCTGTTGATGTATTTAATTACATTTATGGTTTTACGAATGTTGAACCAGACTTGCATCCCAGGAATGAAGCCTACTTGGTCATTATGGATGATTTTTGAGATATATTGTTGAATCTGGTTTGCTAGGATATTGTTGAGAATTTTAGCATCTATGTTCATCAAAGATATTGGCCTGTAGT
>NW_007071362.1:1268-2367 GCF_000164805.1 Carlito syrichta | reverse complement strand
ATTTCCTTGATTGTTATTGGTCTATTTAGGGTCTCAATTTCTTCTTGTTCCAACCTAGGTAGGTTGTGTGATGTCAGAAAGTCCTCCATTTCCTTAAGGTTTTCAAGTTTGTTTCCATCTGAGTGTACGTAGTAGTCTCTAATGATCTTTTATATTTCGTCAGGGTCAGATGTGACTTCATCTTTTGTGTTTCTGATTGTGCTTATTTGGGTTTTTTCTCATTTTTTTCTTGGTCAGTCTAGCTAGGGGAACATCGATCTTGTCTATCCTTTCAAAGAACCAGCTTTTTGTTTCATTGATTTTTTTGTATTATCTTTTTGTCTTCTATGTCCTGGATTTGGGTTTTTATTTTGGTGATCTGGATTCTTCTGCTGAAATTAAGGTTTTTGTGGTCTTGCTTTTCCAGCTTCCTTAGGTGGCTTGTTGGGCTGTTAATTTGTGTTCCTTCCATTTTCTTCATGTGTGTTTGTAGAGATATAAATTCCCCTCTTACTACAGATTTTAAGGAATCCCCGAGATTTTGGTAAGATCTTTGTTCATTCTCATTTGTTTCCAGGTATCTTTTGATCTCTGTTTTGATTTAATCATTGACCCAGGAGTTATTTAGCATCATGCTATTTAGTGTCCTTTGTGGGTTTTGGGGGGACCTTGTTGGTGTCAATGTTTATTTTTATTCCACTGTGGTCCGAGAAGGTGCATGGTAGAATTTCGGTCCTTTTAAATTTGCTTATTCTTGATTTATGGCCAATTATGTGATTGATCTTAGAATACGTTCCATGGGGTGATGAGTAGAATGTGTATTCTGTGGTCTTTGCATGGAGTGCTCTGTAGGTATCAATTAGGTCCATTTGATCCAGAGTCACATTGAGGTTCTGGATCTCCTTGCTGATTTTTTATCCTGATGATCTGTCTAGGGTTGTGAGTAGGGTATTAAAGTCCCCAGTAATGATGGTGTTAGAGTCAATATCTTTCTTTAGTTTTCCTAGAAGTTGCTTTATGAAAGTTGGTGCACCTATGTCGGGTGTATATATGTTTAGGATAGATATTTCTTGTTGATGGAGTGAACCTTTTATCATTATGTAGTGGCCCTCTGTATCTG
>NW_007071362.1:0-1169 GCF_000164805.1 Carlito syrichta | reverse complement strand
ATTCTATGTCTTTTCAGTGGTGTGTTTAGTCCATTCACATTCAGGCTAATTATTGAAATGTGAGAGTTCATCCCTATCATAGAGTTCTTATAGAGTTTGTTGTTCTTCCACTTGGGTTTTTTTGTTTTTTTTGTCTTTTTTTGAGTTTTGAGGTTGGTTCATGTATATTTTATTGTTTTCCCTGTACTCTTGTGAAGAATGTTGTTTTTTTTTCCCTTTTCTTCTGTGTTTAATACTTTCTTAAGTGTTTAATGTAGAGGTGGTTTGGTGGCAGCATAAGTTCTTAGGGATTGGATATCTGGGAAAGATTTTAATTCTCCTTCGCGGATGAAGCTTAGCTTGGCCAGGTAGGTTATTCTTGGTTGAAATTGTTTATCTTTTAGGACTTTGAAGATAGGGCTCCAAGCTCTCCTAGCCTGCAGGATTTCTGTAGATAAATCTGCTACTATTCTGATTGGTCTTCCATGGTAGGTGATCTGGCCTTTTTCTCTCGCTGCCTTTAGAATTTTTTCTTTTATGCCTACTTTGTTTAGGCAAATTTTTATGTGTCTAGGAGTTAGTCTTCTCATTTGTTGTCTTGCAGGGGTTCTCTGAATCTCTCGTGTTTGAATTTTTGCATCACTGATTAGACAAAGGAAGTTTTCTTGAATGATCTCATGGAAAGTTTGTTCCAGTGTGGTCTCTGTCTCTCTTTCTGCCTCAGGAAGGTCAATTACTCTTAGGTTCGGTCTCTTGAAGTAATCGCTCATCTCTTGAAGGTTTTGTTCTGTCTTTTTGAGCTTATTTTCTGTGTTTTTAAGGGTTTGGGTTAGTTCTATATTTTGGTCCTCAAGCTCTGAGATTCTTTCTTCTGCTTGGGTAATTCTGCATTCTATGCTTCTCAGTTTGTTATTTATTTCATTCACAGTACTCTTTATTACTGTTGTCTCAGATATCAGCTCCTTCCTAGTTTCTTTTTGTGTCTCCTCAATTCTTTTTAATCTCTCCATTAATGTCTTGATATCTAGGTTTGTAGTTTGAGACCTTTCATTCTGGGGGCTCTTCATTGTTTGTATTCCAAAGTCAGTTTTCTCAGTGTCTGCCTGCCAGGGGTCTGGGAGAGACCCATACTCTTCTTTTGGTTTTTCTTCATTCTGTAAATTTTTCTCCCTTTACCCTTTCCCTCCCCC
>NW_007071361.1:0-346 GCF_000164805.1 Carlito syrichta | reverse complement strand
TGACCACGTGACTCTAGAGAGACTCTAAAAAATAAAATGGCCCTTCTTAGAAGACTTGAACAAAACATCCAGCCATAGTTATAAGAAGCCTTATTTTTAAAAAAATGCAGCTCCTTGTGAATTACACCTCAATTTAAAAAGCAGCCTCAAAATAAGAAGCAGCTCTGGAAAAAACGTGGAACAAATATAACTCAAAACATCTTGAAAACCAATGTGAATACAGGTTTCAACAGATAGTTAAGAGATTCATTTACATAAGTCTACCTAGGATTAAGGCTTATAATGTATTCTAATAGTTCAAGTTTATCACTTGTCACTACTTCTAATATTTTTTTTTTTTTGAGTT
>NW_007071360.1:0-346 GCF_000164805.1 Carlito syrichta | reverse complement strand
TAGCTACCCAGCTGTCTAGCCATCTGATTTAACTAGCTTTTTAATTAGCTAGCAAGCTGGTTAGTCAACTGACTTAACTAGGCAACTTAACTATATAGATAGCTGGCTAGCCAGCTGACTTAAATAGATAGCTACCATAATAGGCAGCTGTCCAGCCAGTTGACTTAACTAAATGACTTAAATCACTAACCAGTGGACTTACCTAGCTGACTTAAGTAGCTAGCTACCTAGCTAGCCAGCTGACTTAACTAGCTGACTTATCTAGATAGCAACCTAACTAGCCAGGTGGCTGGTCAGCTGAGTTAATTAGCTGATATAACCAGCTAGCCAGCTGGCTAGCAAGATG
>NW_007071359.1:0-346 GCF_000164805.1 Carlito syrichta | reverse complement strand
GCTGAGCCACCGAGCCCAGCAACAGTTTTTCACATAGTTTTTATTACTAGAAATCTGTTTTCTGCCAGATGACTTTTCAATGAAACAATACATATTTTAAGAGACTTTAATATTTCCAGATTACATAGTTTTCTCATGTTTATTCAGTAGTTTTAAATTATTTTTAAAATAGTGAAAACTTTTATTATAAAGGCAACTTTGCATAAACTTTTTAAATATAATATTAATATATGGAATAATTGGTATTGGAATAATACTCCATATATAAGCAAATATCAAACTGAACACAATATACAAGACAATTGCTTGTAGACATTGGCGAGAAAGCAGTATAATATAGCAATCT
>NW_007071358.1:0-439 GCF_000164805.1 Carlito syrichta | reverse complement strand
CCATTGTCCAGGAATAAGAGGAGGTGGGATTTGACCATTGGATGAGACAGGTAAAAGGAGCTTTTGATATTCCCAAATGTGGGAACGAATGAAGGACAAGAGGGGATAAAGTATGTGATTGGGTGTCAGAGGGGTTGCAGTGGGGATTCCTGGATTGCAGTGGGGATTCCTGGATTGCAGTGGGGATTCCTGCAGTGGGGATTCCTGGATTGCAGTGGGGATTCCTGCAGTGCTGGATGGCCATACATCACTTCAAAAGGTGAGAGTTGGGACGGTTTTTTGGGAGAACTCGCATGCGGAAGAGGGCCAGTGGGAGGAGGAAGACCCAGTCTCGATGGAGTTCAAGGGATAATTTGGTGAGAGCGTCCTTGAGGGTACTATTGGCTCGCTCAACCTTTCCGGACGATTGTGGGTGGTATGGGATATGGAAATGCCAGTT
>NW_007071357.1:0-495 GCF_000164805.1 Carlito syrichta | reverse complement strand
TTTGATTTATTGTAGAGATGAGGTCTCGCCAAGTTGCCCAGGTGGGTCTCGAACCCGCGGCTCCGGCAATCCACTCACCTCAGCCTCCCAAAGCGCGGGATTACAGGCTGAGCCACCGAGCCCGGCTTGTTTGTTTGTTTTTAAGAGACTAGGTCTTGCTATGTTGCCCGGGCTGGTCTTGAACTCCTAGGCTCAAGCAATTCTCCTACCTCGGCCTCCCAAAGTGCCGGGATTATAGGGGTGAGGCTCTTTTTGTAAAATACGTGTTTCTGCGTTTTACAATCAATTGCATCTTAGAATCAATGAAGGATGCTAAAGTATGTAATTCTCAGAAAGGAAGAAGTAATTTGTAACTAATCAGAAACGTTAGAAAAAAAAATTTTATGTAGAAAATGCAAACGATTAGCAGTAACTTTAAAAAAATTTTATTATAAAGATGTGGGGTACAATTCAGGGTTAGGTATACAAACGCTGATTATGCAGGTACCCTTGTTG
>NW_007071356.1:0-347 GCF_000164805.1 Carlito syrichta | reverse complement strand
GGCTGCGGTGACCGGGAGCAGCCACTATACTCCAGTCTGGGTGACGGAGTGAGACTCCAACTCAAAAAAAATAAAAAAATAAAAATTCATAAGAATAAAAGTTCTTTCTCTGAAAGTGTTAGGTCAGTGGGCTGGGGCATGTGTAAGATACAAAGAATTGCCCATAAATTCGAGTAGGACATAGAGTTTGTCTAGAAAATAGGTTAGGAAAGAGTGGATTCACTTCTCAGGGGCGAGAAGGGGCCAGGTGTCTGAAGGACAACGTGGCGGTGAGTGCTTGAGACTGGGAGTCTTCCAAACCTCTTTTGGGGGTGGGGCAGGCAAGCATTCACAAGAGCTGCCGCCTG
>NW_007071355.1:2141-2879 GCF_000164805.1 Carlito syrichta | reverse complement strand
TAGCTATATAGCAAGATAGTTTCTTCAGCTGACTAGCAAGCGGACCAGTTATATACATCAGCAAGTTAAGCCAGCTGGGTAACTACTGTCTAGCTAGGTAGTGAGCTAGTTAATTCTGTTGGCTAGCCAGCCGGCTACCTAATTAAGTCAGCTAGTTAAGTCAGGTGGCTAGACACCTGTCTAGCTAGGTAGAAAGTTAGTTAAGTCAGCTGGCTAGTGAGCTGGCTAACTAGTTAAGTCAGCTAGTTGAGTCAGCTGGCTAGTCAGCTGGCTAGCTGGTTAAACCAGCTAGTTAATTCAGATGATTAGCAAGCTGGCTATCTAGGCAGCAAATTAGTTAAGTCAACTGGCCAGTCAGCTGGTTAGCTAGTTATGTCAGCTAGTTAGTTCATCTGGCTTCCCAGCTGACTAGCTAGGAGCTAGCTAGTTGAGTCAGATGGCTAGCCAGCTGGCTAGCTGGTTAAATCAGTGAGTCAATTCAGCTGGCCAGCCAGCAATTAGTTATGTCAGCTGGCCATCCAACTTTCTAGCTAGGTAGCTAGCTTCTTAAGTCATCTTGTTATGTCAGCTGGCTAACTAGGTAACTAGCTAGTTAATTCAGCTAGGTAAGTCAGCTGGCTAGCTAGTTAAGTCAGTTAAGTCAGCTGGCTAACCAACTACCTATCAGGTTAGCTATCTAGTTATTTCAGCTGGCTACCCAGTTGGTTAGCTAGTTAAGTCACCTACTTAAGTCAGTTC
>NW_007071355.1:0-491 GCF_000164805.1 Carlito syrichta | reverse complement strand
AGTCAGCGAGTTAAGTGAGCTGGTTAGTCATCTGGCTCACTTGGTGGCTTGCTAGTTAAGCCAGCTGGCCAGCCAGCAGGCTAGCATTTCAAGTCAGATAGTTAAGTCAGCTGGTTAACATACTGGCTAGGTAGGTATCTAGCTATTTAATGAGCTGGCTACCCAGCTTGCTAGCTTAAGTCTGCTAGGTAAGTCACTTGTCTAGCAAGCTGGCTAGATAGAGAGCCAGCTGGTTAAATCAGCTACCTAAGCAACTGACTAGCTGTTTAAGTTAGCTAGTTAAGTCCGCTGGCTACTAGTTAAGACAGCTCATTAAGTCAGTTGGCTATCCAGCTGGTTAGCTAGTCAAAAAGCTAGTCTATTTAGATAGCTATCCATGTGACTAGCTAGTTACTTCAGCTAGTTAAAACAGCTGGCTAGCTAGGAAGCTAGCTATATAAGTCAGCTAGTTATGTCAGCTAGCTAGGTAGTAAAGTCAGCTAGTTAAGTCA
>NW_007071354.1:0-453 GCF_000164805.1 Carlito syrichta | reverse complement strand
CAGCTGGCTAGAAAGCTAAGTCAGCTAGTTAATTCAGCTGGCTTCCAAGCTAGCTAGTTAGGTAGCTAGCTAGATAAGTCAGTTGGCTAGTCAGCTGGTTATCTGGTTAAGTCAGCTAGTTAATTCAGCTGGATAACTAGCACTCTAGCTACTTAAGTCATCTAGTTAAGTTAGCTGGCCAGTCAGTTGGCTAGCAGAATAAGTAAGTTAATTAAGTCAGCTGTCTAGCTAGCTGGTTAGCTAGGTAGTTATCTAGTTAAGGTAGTTAGTTAAATCATCTGGCTAGCTAGGTAGCAAGCTAGTTAAGTCACTTAGTTAAGTCAGCTGTCTAGCCAGCTGCAAAGCAGGGTAGGTAGCTAGTTAAATCAGCTGCCAAGTCAGCTGGCTAGCTAGTTAAGTCACGCAGTTAAGTCAGCTTGCTGACCAGCATGTTAGCTAGGTAGTTAGGTAGTT
>NW_007071353.1:0-368 GCF_000164805.1 Carlito syrichta | reverse complement strand
ATGGAATGGAATGGAGAGGAATAGAACGGAATTGAACTGAATGGAGTGGAATGGAATGGAGAGGAATGAAATGCTAATGAATGGAATGGAATGGAGAGGAAAAGAATGGAATGGAATGGAATGGAGAGGGATGGAATGGAATGGAATGGAGAGGAATAGAACGGAATTGAACTGAATGGAGTGGAATGGAATGGAGAGGAATGAAATGCTAATGAAAGGCATGGAATGGAATGGAGAGGAAAAGAATGGAATGGAATGTAATGGAGAGGGATGGAATGGAATGGAATTGATTGGATTGGAATGGTGAGGAACGGAACGGAATAGAATAGAGACCAATGGAATGGAAAGGAATGGAATTGAGAGGAATG
>NW_007071352.1:0-436 GCF_000164805.1 Carlito syrichta | reverse complement strand
GCTGAATTTACTACCTGAAATAAGGAGCTAGCTACCTACCTAGCTATCTAACTAGCTAGCTGAGTTAACAAGCTGACTTAACTAGCTAGCTAGCTGACATAACAAGCTGACTTAACTAGCTACTTTGCTACTTAGCTGACTTAACTAGCTTAAATAACTAGCTACCCAGCTGTTAGCCATCTGAGATAACTAGCTTTTTAACTAGCTAGTGAGCTGGTTAGCCAACTGATTTAACTAGTTAACTTGACTAGCTAGCAAGATGGCTAACCAGCTGAGTTAACTAGATAGCTACCATGATAGGCAGTTGGCTAGCCCGTTGACTTATATAACTGACTTAGCTAGCCATCTGACAACTAGCTGACTTAACTATATAGCTACCTAGCTTGCCAGCTGATTTAACTAGCTGACTTAATCAGCTAGCAACCTAGATAGCCAG
>NW_007071350.1:0-348 GCF_000164805.1 Carlito syrichta | reverse complement strand
TTGTGTTCCTATCAATGCAAAACTAATTTGGATTTTAAAAGAATGTTGCAAGTTATATTGTCTTGTTTCATATCAGGAAAACAAACATTTTCAGTTTCTGACAATACACATAATCATTCTTTCATGTGGCATTATTGATATGATCAGGTGAGATTATGCCTGTATCCTATCCTGGGAGGTATGGGAAAGATGAAATCCCAGAACAAGCACTTTTCCTCAGGCAGAGCTGAGAATCCTTGCCTTCACCTGGCCGAAAAGCCCTCTTACTGTTTTCATTTTGGTTTTGTATTTGTTTGTTTGTTTGTTTGTTTGTTTTTGAATTGGAGTCTCACTCTGTCGCCCAGACTG
>NW_007071349.1:0-588 GCF_000164805.1 Carlito syrichta | reverse complement strand
TGGGGCCCCTGGGGTCCGCTGGAACCGCAGCCATGGAAGTTTTTAAAGTTTGAGAGAGATTAAGGAGAAGAAGAAGCCCTTAGGGTCTGTGGTGGTCATAAAATGTCGTAAAGGCCAAGGCGGGTGTGTTCCCCCTCGCCCAGGGACCGGAGGGGGAGGGGTTTAAAGTCTTTCTTTCCCTCCAGAGTTCCCTGAAAAGTTTTTACTCCCTTGTTTGGGGGAGGAGAACTTACCTATCCAATAGTCGCTGATGGATACATTTTACATGTTCAAAACAGTGGGACGGTCCAGGAGGGATGGAGTGGCTACAGGTGCTGGGTCAGGGCTCTCGCCCACGGGAATACACCCAAACAGAGGCGAGAAAACACCCATCCGAGTCACGGCACCAATGAAAGAAGTTTTGGGGCACCCAGTAATGACTCCACGCCGGTCTGAACTGAGAGATTTATTAAAGGGGCAGTTACAAGAAGGGGCTGTAACCGAGGAAGGATGAGAGAGAGAGAGAAAGAGAGAGAGACCGAGAGAGAAAGCGAGCAAGAGAGTAAGAGAGTGGCGGGGGGAGGGGGAAAAAGCAAGAGAGAGAGAGAG
>NW_007071348.1:0-484 GCF_000164805.1 Carlito syrichta | reverse complement strand
GCTCGCTAGTCAGCTGGTTAGCTAGGTAGATAGGTAGTTAATTCAGTGGGGAAGTCAGCGCTATACATCGGTAGCTAGCTAGTTAAGTCAGCTGGCTAGACACCTGGCTAGCTAGAGATGTCACCTAGTTCAGTCAGCTGGCTAGCCAGCCGGCTAACTAGTAATGTCAGCTAGTTGAGGCAGGTGGCTAGACAGAAGGCTAGCTGCATAAGTGAGCTAGTTAATTCAAGTGGC
The DNA here is from genome assembly GCF_000164805.1 of Carlito syrichta. Lineage (NCBI taxonomy): Eukaryota > Metazoa > Chordata > Mammalia > Primates > Tarsiidae > Carlito > Carlito syrichta. The sequence continues at coordinate 250 of NW_007071348.1, read as the reverse complement.
AAGTCAACTGGCTAACTAGGTAGCTACATAGATAATTCACGTGGCTAGCCAGCTTGCTAGCTGTTTAAGTCAACTAGTTAAGTCAGCTGGCTAGCCACCTTGCTAGGTAGGTGGCTAGCTAATAAAGTCAGCTGGCTAGCCAGCTGTCTAGCTATTTAAGTTTTCGACTTAGGTGAGCTGGCTACCTGGCTGGCTAGCTAGGTGGTTAGCTAGTTAAGCCAGCAGGCTAGCCGGATGGCTATCTAATTAA
>NW_007071347.1:0-585 GCF_000164805.1 Carlito syrichta | reverse complement strand
CCATTCTGACTGGAGTTAGGCAGTATCTCAGTGTAGTTTTAATTTGCATCTCCTTGATGATTAGTGAGGTTGAACATTTCTTCATGTGTCTGTTGGCTACTCGTATGTCTTCTTTTGAGAAGTGTCCGTTCATATCTTTTTCCCACTTTGTAATGGAGTTGTTTGTTTTTTTTCTTTTCAGTACATTTGAGTTCCTTGTAGATCCAAGATGTTAGGCCTTTGTCAGACAGGGAGTTGGCAAATACTTTTTCCCAGTCTGTGGGTTGTCTCCCTGCTCTCTTGATGGTTTCTTTAGTTTTGCAGAAGCTTGTCAGTTTAATGAGCTCCCATTTGTCTATCTTATCTATTATGGCCCGTGCGTTTCGGGTTTTGTTCAGTAATTGGATGCCAGTTCCAATTTCCATAAGAGTGTGTCCTGCATTTTCTAAAGTTCATATGGTTTGAGCTTTTATATTTATGTCTCTGATCCATTTAGAGTTAATTTTTGTGTATGGGGATAAATAGGGGTCTTGTTTCAATCTTCTGCATGTGATCAGCCAGTTTTCCCAGCACCATTTACTGAATAGGTTCTCCTCTTCCCAGTGG
>NW_007071346.1:0-350 GCF_000164805.1 Carlito syrichta | reverse complement strand
CTCCATTCTATTCCATTCCATTCCTCTATTCCATTACTCTGCATTCCATTCCATTCTTCTCCATTCCATTCCATTCCTCCCAATTCCTTCCATTTCTCCCATTGCAAACCATTTCTCTGAATTCCATTCCATTCTTTTCCTCTCCATTCCTTGTCATTCTTCTGTATTCCATTGCATTCCATTCCATTGCTATCTATTCCATTCCATTCCTCTCCATTTCTCTCCATTCCATTTTATTTCCTTCCACATCATTCCATTCCATTCTTCTTATGCCATTCCATAGCTTTCTATTCTATTCTATTCTATTCCATTCCTCTATTCCATTGCTCTACATTCCATTCCATTCTGTT
>NW_007071345.1:0-2457 GCF_000164805.1 Carlito syrichta | reverse complement strand
GAGTGAGCCAACGGGTGAGCTGCCTTAACTATTGGGTCGGCTAGTGAGCCCACTGGTGAGCTGACTTAACAAGTCATCTGGCAAGCAAGGCAACAAGTTAGCTGTCCTGTTGGCTTGAGAGAGAGAGCCAACAAGTTTGTTGACCTGTTGGCTGGTGAGCAAGTCGACTAGTTCGCTGACCAGTTGGCAGGCGAGCAAGCTGACTAGTTATCTGACCTGATGGAAAGCAAACAAGCCCACTACTTAGCTGACCAGATAGATGAATTGCTAGCCAACTAGTTAGCTAAGTAACTAGCTGATTTGCTAGCTGATTTGACTAGATAGCAGACAAGATAGCTGGCTATCTAACTGACATAACTAGCTAGTAAACAAGCTAACTAACTCTCTAGCTTGCTAAATTAACTAACCAGGTATCTGGCTACTGGCTAACTGACTTAATTATCTAGCTGACTAGCTAGCTTTCTAGCTAGCTGACTAAACTAGATAGCTGACTAGTAACCTGACTAGCTAGCTGATTTAACTGTCTAGCTGGATAGTTAGCTGACATGATAGCAGACTTAACTAGCTAGCTGGTTAGCTAGCTGACATATCTAACTGAGTAGCCTGTTGGCTTTCTTGCTGGCTAGCCAGGTGACTTAACTTGCTAGTTGCCTGGTTGGATATATGGCTAGCCGCTGACTTAACTAGCTACCTACCTGACTGGCTAGCTAGCTAGGCAGCCAGCTAGCTAGCTAGCAGGCTGGCCACCTGGTTAGCAAGCCGGGATACAAAGATAGTCACCTGTATGGAGAGTGAGACAGCCAGCCGGCTTAACTAGCGAGCCACCCTGCTATTCATCCGGCTACCCAACCAGCATAACTAGCTGGCTACCAAACTGACCAGCCTACTAAGAAACCAGTTTAACTGGCCAGCCACATATCTAGGCAGCTGGCTAACCAGCTGACTTAACTAGCTGACTTATCTAGATGGACATATTGCTAGCCAGCTGCTTTAAATAGCTAGCCACATAGCTAGTCAGCAGGCTAGCCAGCTCACTTAACTGCCTGACTTAACTAGCTAGCAATCCAGCTAACCAGCTTACTTAATTAGCTAGCTACCTACCTAGCCATGTGGCTAGCCAGCTGACTTAAATAGCTGATTTAACCAGCTAGCCAGCTGGCTAGCCCGCTGACTTAGTAAGCTTTCTACCTGGTTGGCTAGACAGCTAGCCAGCTTGATTAACTAGGTAGTTACCCGGCTGGCTAGCTGGCTAGGCAGCCATCTAGCTAGCTAGTGATCTGGCCAGCTGGCTAGCCAGCTGGCTTAAATAGGCAGCCGTCTGACTGGACAGTGGGATAGAAAGCCAGCTTAACTAGTCAGTCATCTTGCTGGTCAGCTGGCTAGCCAGCCGGCTTCATTAGCTGTCCACCTACCTGACCAGCCAGCTTACCAGTCATCTTAACTTGAAAGCCACCTGACTAGACAGCTGACTAGCCAGCTGACTTAACTAGCTGACTTAACTGGATAGCCATCGGTCTAGCCAGCTGACTTAACTAACTAGCCACCTAGCTAGCCAGCTGGCTAGTCAGCTCACTTAACTAGCTGACTTAACCAGCCAGCCAGCTGGCTAGCTACCTGACTTAAGTAGCGAGATACCTAGCTAGCTAGTTGGCTTGCCACTTGAATTAACTAGCTGACTTATCCAGCTAGCCAGCTGGCTAGACAGCTGAATCAAATATCTGATAAAACTGGTTAGACAGCTGGCATGCCTGCTGACTTAACTAGCTGACATCTCCAGCTATCTAGGTGGCTACCAAACTGACTTAACTAGCTAGATACTGACATATGCCACTGGCTTGCCTGCTGAATTAACTACCTAGCTACATAGCTAGTCAGCTGGCTAGTGAGCTGAATTAACTAGGTGACTTAACAGGTAGCCAGCTGGCTAGCCAGCTGATTTAACTAGCTAGCTACATAGCTAGCCACCTGCGAAGCCAGATGAAATAACTAGCTGACTTAAATAACTAGCCAGCTGGCTAGCCAGCAGAATTAACTATGTTGGAACCTAGCTATCCAACTGGCTAGCCAGCTCACTTAGCTAGTTGACTTAACCAGTTAGCCAGCTGGAACAACTAGCAGACTTAACTAGTTACCCAGCTAACTTAACTAACTCTCCCTAGCTATCTAGCAGGCTAGTCAGCAGACTTAACTGACATAATTTGCTAGTCTGCTTGCTAGTCAACTGACTTAAGCTCATTACCCAGCTAGCCAACTAGCCTGCTGACTTAACTAGCTGACTTAAATTGCGGGACTGCTTGCCAGGCAGTTAAATTTACTAGCTTGCTATATAGCTAGCCAGTTGGCTAGCCAGATGACTTAACTAGGTGACTTAAGTAGGTAGCCAACTGATTAGCCAGTTGACTTAAGTAACAATCTACCTAGCTAGCCAGTTGGATATCGAGCTGACTTAACTAGGTG
>NW_007071344.1:0-351 GCF_000164805.1 Carlito syrichta | reverse complement strand
TCTCTCTCTCTCTCTCTCTCTCTCTCTCTCTCTCTCTCTCCCCTCTCTCTCTCTCTCCCCTGGAGCGGGACCCCCTTCTTTTGTCTTGGGACAGCAGAACTCCAAATTCTATGGTCTTTGGACTCCTGGACTTGCACCAGTGGTCCCTGATTCTGAGACCTTAAGATTTGGGCTGATGCATGCTAATGGCTTTCCTGATTTTCCAGCTTTCAGATGGTCTAATATGAGACTTCTTGGTCTCCATAATTGCATGAGCCAATTCACCAAATAAATTTCATTTATCTATCTATCTATCTATCTATCTATCTATCTATCTATCTATCTATCTATCTATCCTGTTGATTCTGTTTC
>NW_007071343.1:0-793 GCF_000164805.1 Carlito syrichta | reverse complement strand
CCAAGTTGCCCGGGTGGGTCTTGAACCCGCAGGCTCAGGCAATCCACTCACCTCGGCCTCCCAAAGTGCTGGGATTATAGGCTGAGCCACTGAGTTCGGCCAGTTTTTTTTTTTTTAATTAGCAGGGCGTGGTAGCACATGCCTGTAGTTCTGGCTACTTGGAAGGCTGAAGTGGAAGGATTGCCAGAGCCCAGCAGGTTGACTCTGGGGTGGCGGTGGGTGTGCCACCACACTCCAGCCTGGGCGATGGAGTGAGACTCCAAGTCAAAAAAAAATAAAGAAAGTAAAGAAAAAGAAGTATTCCAGGCAATTGAGAAAGAAGGATTTCTCCTCAAATAAAAAAGAAAAGAAGCCGGGCTCGGTGGCTCAGCCTGTAATCCCGTGCCTTGGGAGGCCGAGGTGAGTGGATTACCTGAGTCCACGGGTTCGAGACCCGCCTGGGCAACTTGGCAAGACCGCATCTCTACAATAAAAATTTAAAAAATTAGTCGGGCGAGATAGTGCGCAGCTGTAGTTCCAGCTACTTGGAAGGCTGAGGGGGAAGGATCGCCAGAGCCCAGCAGGTCGAGGTTGCGGTGCCCGGAAGCGGCCACTGCACTCCAGTCTGGGTGACTGAGTGAGACTCCAACTCAAAAAAAAAAGAAAGAAAAGAAAAGAAAAAACCCTTCCCATTCACTGTCTCTCATGATACTGTGTTCCCCCCTTCACCTCAAAATCTGAAATTATTCTTTTCTTTTCTTTTTCTTTTTTTGAGTTGGAGTCTCACTCCGTCGCCCAGACTGGAGTGCAGTGG
>NW_007071342.1:0-352 GCF_000164805.1 Carlito syrichta | reverse complement strand
TAGGCCGCTAGCTAATCAGCTAGCTAGTTAAGTCAGCTACCAAATCAGCTTGTTTCTTAGCTATCTAGTCAGCTAGCAAATCGGCTAGCTGGTCAGGTAATTAGTGGGCTCGCTTGCTTTCCATCAGGGAAGGATACTAGTCGGCCCCCTTGCCTGCCTACCAGTCAGCAAATTAGTCGACTTGGTTGCAATCCACAAGGACAGCTAACTAGTCACCTTTTTTGTCAATTGACTAGTTAAGACAGCTCACCAGTTGACTCACTCACCAGCCAATTAGCTAAGTTTACTCACCAGTCGGCTCACTTGATGGCCGACTTGTTAATTCTTCTGACCAGTCAACTCATTCACCAGT
>NW_007071341.1:0-352 GCF_000164805.1 Carlito syrichta | reverse complement strand
TTTGTTTCTTATAGAGATGGGAACTCACTATGTTGCCCAGACTGGTCTGAAACTCCTGGCCTCAAGCTGTCCTCCTACCTCGGCCTCCCAAAGCGGTGGGATTACAGGTGTGAGCCACCACATCTGGCCCGATTTGTGTCTTTAAGACTTCACCCTGGCTTTGTTTGGGGAACCAGCTGAAGGAAAGCAGAAGTGGAGACCAGGGAAGGTGAAGAGTGGGCATAAGCAAAGAGGAGGTGAAGGGGGACATGGGAGAAGAGGGGGACACGGGAGGAGGCGACAAGGGACACAGAGGAGGTGACAGTGGCCCTTCAGCTGAGAGCGATGGGGCTCAGGCCAGCAGGCGCCTGTG
>NW_007071340.1:0-352 GCF_000164805.1 Carlito syrichta | reverse complement strand
TTCCATACCTCGCTTTTCCATTCAGCGCCATTCCATTCCATTCCTTTCAATTCCATTCCATTACTCTCCATTCCATTCCATTCCATTCCATTACACTCCATTCCACGCCAATCCAATCCAATCCATTCCATTCCATTCCATTCCTTTTCTCTGCATTTCATTTTATTCCATTCTGTTCCATTCCATTCCTCTCCGTTCTATTCCATTCTTTTACATTCCATTCCTCTCCATTTCAATGAATTATATTTAATTCCATTACACTGCATTCCACTCAATTGCATTAACTCCATTCCATTGCATTCTTTACTTTCCATTCCTCTCCATTCCACTCCTTTCCATTGCTCTCCTTTCG
>NW_007071339.1:0-601 GCF_000164805.1 Carlito syrichta | reverse complement strand
AAAAATTAGCCAGGCATGGTAGCACGCGCCTGTAGTTCCAGCTACTTGGAAGGCTGAGGCCAAAGGATCGCCGGAGCCCAGCAGGTCGAGGCTGCAGTGGCCAGGAGTGGTTACTGCACTCCAGTCTGAGTGAAAGAGTGAGACTCCAACTCAAAAACAAAAGTGGAAAGGAAGAAACAAGTACTATTACATACTTTTAATTTTTATTCATTTATTTTTGTTTTTTGAGTCAGTCTCACCATCACCCAGACTGGAATGCAGTGACATGCTCACAGCCACCACAGCCTTGACCTGCTGGGCTCAGGCAATCCTTCTGCCTCAACCTTCCAAGTAGCTGAAACCACAGGCATGTGCCTTCATGCTCAGCTAATTTTTTGATTTATTGTAGAGACAAAGTCTTGTCAGTTGCCCAGGCTGGTCTTGAACCCTTGGTCTCAAGCAATCATCTTGCCTCCACTTCCCAAAGTGCCGGGATTACAGGCATGAGCCACTGTGCCCAGCTATTACATACTTTTTAAAAAGCATATTAACAGCCGGGCTCGGTGGCTCAGCCTGTAATCCCGTGCCTTTGGGAATCTGAGGTGAGTGGATTGCCTGAGCC
>NW_007071338.1:0-352 GCF_000164805.1 Carlito syrichta | reverse complement strand
TCCAGGTGGCCATGCACCTGGATGCCCTGGCAATCACGGAGAAGCTCCAGGAACCGCCATGCCTTAACCTCATCTCATGTGCTGACAATCACCCTAGGAGCAGAAGGTTGACTTCCTGGATGCTCGTGGTATAAACTACACGAGGGGTCTGTGTTCCTTGGGTGGAGTCCCCACATGGGTAGCTACCTTTCCTTTGAGTCTTGAGCTCATGTTCACTGGCTTCTTGTTCATTTGTATTGTCTGGAGGGACTCTTTGGAAGACACATAGCAGAAGGCACCAAAGGTTTTAGGGGAAATAACACACACACACACACACACACACACACACACACACACACACACACACACACAC
>NW_007071337.1:0-369 GCF_000164805.1 Carlito syrichta | reverse complement strand
GAGGCTGCGGTGGCCGGGAGCGGCCACTGCACTCCAGTCTGGGCGACAGTGAAACTCCAACTCAAAAAAAAAAAAAGAAGAAAATGTTCTAAAACTCATTTACAGTCAGAGTTAAATCATTTGGCAAATTTACTACAAATCATTGAATTGTACACTTGAAATGGGTTGATATTATAATATGCAAAGAAAACCTCAGACAAAGCCTGGACCTCTTTGAATCCTTCTGAGAGAAATCCCTGGGCAGGAATGAAGCTAGAACAAATAAAAAGACCTGGCCAGCCGGGTTCGGTGGCTCAGCCTGTAATCCCACGCCTTTGGGAGGCTGAGGTGAGTGAACTGCCTGAGCCCGCGGGTTCAAGACCCGCCTGG
>NW_007071336.1:0-512 GCF_000164805.1 Carlito syrichta | reverse complement strand
GTCCAGCAGACCTCGGTTCAAATCCCCTCTGCAGCACTTGCTGGCTGCCTGGTTTGGGACAAATCTAAGCTGGGCATGGTGGCTGGCACCTGTAGTCCCAGGTACCAGGAAGGCTGAGGTGGGAGGATTGCTTGAGCCCAGGGGTTTGAGGCTGCTGTGAACTATGAGAGTGCCAGGGCAGCAGAGCCAGACCTCATCCCAAGAAGGAAGGAAGGAAGGAAGGAAGGGAGGGCGGGAGGGAGGGAGGGAAAGGAAGAAAGAAAGAAAGAAAGAAGGAGAAAGAGAAAGGGAGAAAAGGAGGGAGGAAGGAAGGAAAGAAAGAAAGAAAGAAAGAAGAAAAGAAAGGAAAGAAAGACAATTTCCTGCACTGTATAGACATGTAGAGATTGAATAAAACGTGGCACCAAGTGGCTTCTAGCCCAGAACCTGGCACAGGAAAAAACATTTAGTCTCCAAAGAAATAAATTTTCTCTCTAACCAACTACCCATCAGAGTTTTTTTTTTTTTTTTTT
>NW_007071335.1:0-420 GCF_000164805.1 Carlito syrichta | reverse complement strand
TCTCGATGGGGGGTGGGAAGACATTTTTTTAAAAAATTGACAGCATGGTCAATGTGCACACAAAATTCTATGATATTCCACATATGGAATGAAACAGCTTAGATGAGGAAAATAGAGCATAACTTCAGAATAGAGTTGTACTAGGACTTTAAGAACCAGAAAGAATTTTTCAGGCACATCCAAACATTTCTACATTAAACAGAAGGATGAAAATCACACAGATACAGATTGTACCATGAATTTGGGCAACTTCTAAAATGATTTGAGCATGAGATATGTTAAACAAAAATGTGATCATTTAGTAGAGGCAAGGGTTATCTGTATTAGTATTCTTGGATCTGAGCCTCATGTCCATTCTCCATTACTCTTTTTATCAAATTTTTTTTTATTTTAAACATATGGGGAACAATTCAGAGTTAG
>NW_007071334.1:0-353 GCF_000164805.1 Carlito syrichta | reverse complement strand
GCTGCGGTGGCCGGGAGCGGCCACTGCACTCCAGTCTGGGCGACGGAGTGAAACTCCAACCCAAAAAAAAACAAAACAAAAAACTCAAGGAGACCAGAAATGGGACTGGGGCCAGGGCCTCTGCCCACCATTCCCTCCTGCCAGAGAAAGTGCCCCACCCACCCTTCAAAGGTCACTGTGACCTTTCCTTCCGTGTCCTCCTCCCAGCAGGCCACTGGTTCCAGAATTTCATCACCCAAGGACCTGCCCAGGACACAGCTCCCCTGCTTGCCCCTCCAGAGGGCTGGGACACAGCAGGCCCGCCCCAATCCCAGCTCCAACCAAGGTGATGCTCACATTTCTTTTTTTTTTTT
>NW_007071333.1:0-354 GCF_000164805.1 Carlito syrichta | reverse complement strand
TCATAACAAGAACGAGGATAACTAACATTTATTCAGGGCCTACTGTCAGCTAACACAATGTTAAGCTCTTCACTTACATTATTACATTTAACCAGCACAACGACCCTGCGTCTCTGATTCCTGTTTTGTTTTGTTTTGTTTTGGAGTAGGAGTCTCACTCTGTCACCCAGGCTAGAATGCAGTGGCATGCTCACGGCCACTGCAGCCTCGTCCTGCTGGGCTCAGGCGATCCTTCTGCTTCAGCCTTCCAAGTATCTGGAACCACAGGTGTACATCACCACACCTGGCTAATTTTTTAATTTTACTGTAGAGGCAAGGCCTCGTCAAGTTGCCCAGGTTGGTCTTGAATCCCTG
>NW_007071332.1:0-354 GCF_000164805.1 Carlito syrichta | reverse complement strand
TGGCTAGCCTGCTGGCTTAACTAGTTAGCCACCTAGCTAGCCAACTGGTTAGTCAGGTGATTTAACACACTGACCTAACTAGCTAGCCAGCTGGCTAGCCAGCTGACTTAATTAGCTAACTACATACCTCGCAAGGTGGCTAACAAGCTGACTTAACTAGCTGACTTAACCAGCTAGCCAGTTGGTTAGGGAGCTGAGTTAAATATGTAGCTACCTAGCTAACCAGTTGGCTAGCCATTTGAATTAACTAGCTGATTTAACGAGCTAGCCAGCTGGCTAGGGAGCTAATTCAAGTACCTGATTTAACTAGTTAGCCAGCTGACTAGCCAGTTTACTTAACTAGCTGACATCCTT
>NW_007071331.1:0-662 GCF_000164805.1 Carlito syrichta | reverse complement strand
TGTGTGTGTGTGTGTGTGTGTGTGTGTGTGTGTGTGTGTGTGTGTATCTACACAGACTATAATAAAAATGATTAATTTTAAAAACTTTCAATATTAAAAAAATCAACATTTAAGAGAAAAAAAAAAAAAAACACAGGGAAGGCAAGATAAGAGGAAAACATGGTCAAAAAAGCTACAAAGAAAATTAAAACACAAAAGGCTATTATGAAAATGTTAATAGTTAAGTTCACCCCTTACAGATATTTCTTTAAATATATATAGGATCAGAGACCTAAACGTAAAACCTCAAACTATAAGAATCTTAGAAAGCACAGAAGACATCATAATGGAAATTGGAACTGGGAACCAATTCCTATTCAGAACCCTAAAGGCCAATACCTTAAGAAATAATATAGACAAGTGGGACCTTATCAAATTAACGAGCTGCAAAGCAAAAGAAACCAACAAGAGAGCAGGGAGACAGCCCACAGAATAGGAAAAAATATCCTCCAACTGTATATCTGACAAAGGCCTAACATCTAGATTCTACAAGGAACACAAATGCGCCAAAAGGGGGAAAAAAGCCCCTTTAAAAAGTGGGCAAGCCGGGCTCAGTGGCTCAGCCTGTAATCCCGCGCCTTTGGGAGCCTGAGGTGAGTGGATTGCCTGAGCCCGTGGGTTCG
>NW_007071330.1:0-398 GCF_000164805.1 Carlito syrichta | reverse complement strand
TAATGGTCTTCAGCCCCATTTATGTCCCTGAAAAAGACACAGTTTCATTCATTTTCATGACTGAATAATATTCCATTTTGTAGCTATATCTAAATCTAGATGTAGAAAAATGATTCAAAAAACTGGTATAAAAGAACTGAAAACACATACACAATTAATATGATTTGATCACCGCCTTGCCCTTGTTTAAAAGTCAATTACAGATTATGAAAAACCTCTATGAGCCAAAGTAGTGTGATGCTCACTGCCTAAATTCTGGCATTTGTCTATTTATAATTTGAACCAATCGTCCATAAAGAATCTGTGATTAGCTAAATGGAGACATATAAAGCAGCAACTCTAAGATCAGCTGGCTTGAAAATATGAGACCTCTTGTCACCTAAGTTACATGGAAGAGA
>NW_007071329.1:0-462 GCF_000164805.1 Carlito syrichta | reverse complement strand
TAGGTGCCCCAGTGACCAGCCCACCTTTGTGATAATGCCCCAGTAAAGGCCCCTCTCTGATATGGATCGCCCAATGATTAACCCTGTTCTGTGATGGGTAGCCTAGCAACTGGCCCTCATTGGTGATTTGTGCCCTAGTTATCGTCACTCTTCAGTGATGGCTGTCCATGTTACTGCACCTACTCTGTGATGGGTGGTTCAGTGACTTCCTTTGTCTCTGGTGCCTCATTGACCTGCCCTTCCTCTGATACAGATGCTCTGAACTGGATCTCTGTAAAGGCACCCGAGTGACTGGTTCTCAACTGTGGTGGGTACCTCAGTGACTGGCATTATTTGGCATTCTTTTTATTGGTGCCCCAGAGATGGCATTCCACTACAGTGGATGTCCTAGTAACTAGGCTTACACTGTGATCGGTAGCTTAGTGAGAGGACCTCCTCTATGATGTGTTCCCCAGTGACTGA
>NW_007071328.1:0-355 GCF_000164805.1 Carlito syrichta | reverse complement strand
GCCTCGGCCTCCCAAAGTGCTAGGATTACAGGCGTGAGCCACTGCGCCTGAGGTATTATCGACAATTTAAGTTTATTAAGACAAACTTGGTGACTATGAGCAAGAAACTTATCCCTGAGCCTCAGTTTCCCCATCAGATTGTTGTAAGGATTAAATGAGAACCATTAGGGTTAGTCTTTCTTTTTTTTTTTTTTGAGTTTGAGTTTGAGTCTCACTCGGTCGCCCAGACGCAGTACAGCGGCCGCTCCTGGCCACTGCAGCCTCGACCTGCTGGGTTCCGGCGATCCTTCCGCCCCAGCCTTCTGAGTAGCCGGAATTACAGGCACATGCTACCACGCCTGGCTGATTTTTTGAT
>NW_007071327.1:0-610 GCF_000164805.1 Carlito syrichta | reverse complement strand
CATTCCTCCTCATTCCATTGCACTCCATTCACTTCGATTGCATTCAATTATAATCCATTCCTCTCTTTTCCATTCTTCTTCATTCCATTCAATTCCACTCCATTCCATTCCTCTCATTTCCTCTCCATTCCTTTCCATTCCATTCCATTGCATTTCATGCCTCTCCATTCCATTTCATTCTATTCCATTCAGTACTATCCATTGCTGTGCATTGCATTGCATTCAAATCATCTCCATTCCATTCTTCTCCTTTCCTTTCCATTTTATTGCTCTCCATTCCACTCCATTTCTCTCCATTCCATTCGTCTCCTTTCCATTCCATTCCATCCCATTCCTCTCAATTCCATTGCTTTACATTCCATTCAATTCCATTCCACTCTATTCCATTCCACTTCTCTCTCCATTCAACTCAATTTCATTCCATTCCATTTCTTTCCATTCCACTCCACTACACACCATTCCGTTTCATTCCATTCCATTATTCTCCAGTCCTTTGCATTCCATTCTTCTCCATTTTTTCACATTCCATTCCATTCCATTCAATGCATTCCATTCCATTCCATTCCTCTCCATTCCATTCCATCCCATTCTACTCCATTCCATTCCATTG
>NW_007071326.1:0-356 GCF_000164805.1 Carlito syrichta | reverse complement strand
TAGCTAGTTAAGCCAGTTGGCTAGCCGTCTGACCAGCAGGCTGACTGACTAGTTAAGCGGGCTGGCTACCTTACTGTACAGCCTGCCAGCTTGCTATTTAAGCAGGCTAGCTAGCCAGTTGGCCAGTCCACTAGTTAGCTAGCCCTTGGCCTACCCAGTCAGGTATCTAGCTAGCTAAACCAGCTGGCTATCAGTCTAGCCAACCACCTAGCTAGCTAGTTAAGTCAGCTGGATAGACAGATACTCAGCCAATGAACTATTCAGTTAGTTAAGTCAGCTAGATAACCAGATAGCTAGTTAATTCTGCTAGCAAGTCAGTTAACTATTCAGCTAGCTATTTAAGTCTGCTAGCTAGT
>NW_007071325.1:0-357 GCF_000164805.1 Carlito syrichta | reverse complement strand
GCAAACTAGTTAATTCAATTGACTAGAAAGTAAACTAGCTACTTAAAAAAGCTAGTTACGTCACCTGACTAGTCCACTGACTAGCTCAGTATTGACCTAGTAAAGTCAGTTGGTTAGACAGCTGGTTAGCTAATTAACTCAGGTTTTTAAGAAAACTGGCTTTCCAGATGGCTAGAGAGCTAGCGTGCTAGTTAAATCAGCTGGCTAGCCAGCTGGATAACTAGTAAAACCAGCTAGTTTGTCACCTGGCTGGCCAGTTGCCTAGCACGTTAATCAACTAATTGATTAATCAGCTGTCTAACTAGCTGGCTACTAAGTCAAGTTACCTCATTAAGTCAGTTAGCTAGCCTTCTCGAT
>NW_007071324.1:0-949 GCF_000164805.1 Carlito syrichta | reverse complement strand
CCCTTAGCAAGACATCCTGAAGTATTTTCTGGGATTGAGGACACGTTGAAACCAGATTCCTTATTCTTCCGTAGCAATATACAGTGCAGTTTCCTGTATAAGAGGACTCCCATTATCCAGATTCCTACTCCCGAACCCTGCTTGGTTGTTATCTCTTAGCAAGACACTCTGTAGGTTTGTAATGGTGGACTCGTGTAACCCAGATTCCTTATTCTTTTGTAGCAACAGGCCGTGTAGTTTTCTGTATATGAGGACTCCCATTACTGAAATTCCTACTTCATTCTTAGCAAGACCCCAAGACATTTCCTGGTGACCTAGAATTCCAGTTGATTGCATATCAAGAGAAAGACTCCCGAAAAGGTCTTGTGGAATTGAAATCCAAGATTCCTGGTTCCCTTTTCAAAAGACACCCTAGAACTATGGCGACATAGAAGCCCAGATTGCTGCTTAAACCTAATCAAGAGACCTTGTAGATTTAGGCGATTGAGAACTCCAAGAACCAGATTCCCTTTCCGTTCTCAGCAAGATGCCCTGATTTCCCTGTCGATGTGGATTCCAAACACTGTATACAAAAAGATAGATGCCCAGAAGTTTCCTAGGAACGTGGAATCCATGATTCCTGGTTACCTTTAAAAATACGTACTAAACATTTGGTAACTGCAAAACTTATATACCCTCTCAAAATAAAAAGAGAAACGGAAGCTGAAGGATTACAGGGTTCACCTTAAGACCAGAGTTAATCCAAATATGGCAAGAAGATTCTTTTTGTCCTGGAATCTGGCCTTAATTGTTCCGAGGAACCTAACTGACTTGGAGTGCCCGATACCTGTTTACAACTTTCAAGAAGACCAGGATGTTGCTGGAGTCCTGAAATGACCGATTAGAAATATCTGCATGCTATATTGCTCCAAAACATTTGGGGAACTCGAAGCCCTGTTTCTTGTTTGTG
>NW_007071323.1:0-440 GCF_000164805.1 Carlito syrichta | reverse complement strand
CAGCCACTGCACTCCAGTCTGGGCGACAGAGTGAGACTCCAACTCAAAAAAAAAGTAGGCTTCATCCCTGCGATGCAGGGCTGGTTCAACATTCGTAAGACCATAAATGTAATTAAATATATCAACAGATGTAAAAACAAAAACCACACGTTTATGTCATTAGACATTGGAAAAACTTTTGATAAAATTTAGCACCACTTCTAGATAGGTATAAATGCAACATACTTCAAAATAGTAAGAGTCATTTATGAGAAACCCACAGCTAGCATACTGCTAAACAGAGAGAAATTGGAACCATTTCCCCAGAAAACTGGAACAAGACAAGTATGCCGACTCTCTCCCCTCCTTTTAAACATAGTTTTAGAAGTCCTAACTAGAGCAAGCACACAAGAGAAAGAGATCAGTGGTATCCAGATAGGAAAAGAGGAAGTCAAGTTATC
>NW_007071322.1:2285-20170 GCF_000164805.1 Carlito syrichta | reverse complement strand
GGAAGCTGCGATTCAGAATGTATATGCTGATTCCAGCATCCACCAACAGGTGTATGAGCATACTGGAACCTATTTCCCACTATCTTACAATCTGTCTGTGCAGTGGTATATAGGTTTGGTACCTGGATCAAAAGGAGGTACAAAAGAGCTTTTCCTGCCCTTTCATCTCTGATCATTGGCTCCCTGAAACTTTGGCATCCAGAGAAGGAGAAGGACCTGTGATTCTGGATGCCAGTATCCTAGAGATGAGATATCTTCATTTATCTAGGACTGCCCCAGCTCTGGGTTTTCAGAAGGAAGAGCATCCTGTTCACATGGAGAGCCAGGAGCAGGGAGAGAGTTTCCCAAAGGTGCAAGAAAGACTGAGCCCATTTCAGTCAGTGGGAAGGGAATAGACTTATTTCATATCTGACTCAGAAAGATTTGCTCTATAACTGGCAGAATCATCTGTGATGGCCAAAGAACATGTGATCCTGGTCTTGTCACTCCATAAGGAAACATCTCCAAGACTTGAGTAACATTCTGTCACAGACTGCATTTCTCCTTATATTTATTTGGACGATAATTTTAATAAGGTAAAACACATAAAGGATGGGAATTTATTCAATGGAAAACCAGAATCTCCCTGCATCAACACTCCTGGAATATACTTGTGCTGATACCTCATAGGGATAAGAAACACAGAAAATAAAACCACACTATAAGGAGCATTGACAGGATAATTGAGATATTATATCTAGAATTTACTTATCCAGGTAATGGATCATTCACATAGACAAACCATTTTCTATAGTGCAAACCTAAAACCTAAACCATACTTCAAGTGTCTTGTCAGGTTAAATGTTCATACAAAAGCTGCTCTGTCCGATCCAAATCTGACATATTTTACCTTTCGCTTTCTGATCAGTCTCACCTGGTGCAGGAAGGTGGCCATCCCCCCGGGCCCTGTCCCTCCCCAGGTCAAAGTGCAGCAGCACTCTTTCAGATAGCTGGAAGAACTGACAGAAAGAAGCTTCATCAAAGTCTCTAAATACTCATTTTTTAAAAAAAACTTAATTTTATTATAATGATGAGGGATACAAGTCAGGATTAGGTACATAAGTAATGTATGTACAGGTGAAATATGGGCCTCCAACTGGTCCTCACTTCCCCTGGTTTAGGACTAGGTACATTTTGTGTTGTTACATTTTCCCCCACCTTTTTCTCCCCACCCCTAGCAGAGTCCTGTGACTGCTGGTCCCTTTCTTGCAATGTTATGATTGATGTTCAAGTCCCACTTATGTGTGAGAATATGTAATAATCTGTTCTTTGTTTCTGTGATAGAGTGCTAAGAATGATTGTCTCCAACTCCGTCCAATTTGCTGAGAAGTCCATGACTTTGTCCCACTTTATGGCTGCATAAGGTTTCATTGTGTATAAGTACCTTTTCTTTATCCAGTCTACTTTTAGTGAGAAGTAGGGTTGGCTTCATGTTTTTGCTATTGTGAATAGTAGATTTTCACATAGCTTCTCCCTCAGCTCAGGCTGGGCCCAGCGCACTCAGAAGTGGTTATTATATGACCCTCTGACCTCCTTGGTCCTGTTCTTCTTTCATCCACTCCAGGTGACCTTGGGATTATCACTCCTTCTCTCAAACACTTCCCTTCTCTATCAAGCACGTTCCCCAAGGTTTGTGCTCCTTGATCAGTGATCTATAGAACTTCAGGAACCACAGTGCTGGATCACCCACATGGGATCCTAGACAGCTTCCCCAGGACTGGAGGCACAGGCAACATACATTCCCACAGGGCTGCATGATGGGAACAGAATGAAGGGAGGGACCAATACCTACTCCGTAAGAGTTTTCAGCCCCTGATGAACTACAGAGAGGCATGGGACTTGGCTAGACTCTCCTGAATCTCATCTGTCCCTGTCCCAGCAGCAGAAGTGAGTGCATTTTCTATGTTGTTCCCTGATCGCCTGACTATTACCTGGAAGTTTCCCTGAATACACATCACTCCTGCCCCAAATTCTTCACTTGTGAATAAAAGTCACATCAGACCTGCACTGGTTGAATGTCAGGTCTCCTTCAGTTTTCTGTCATTTCAGACAGTCACATATGCCAGTCTCTTTTCTGCCTGGCTAAGACACCATTCCTTGCACATACATCCTGTCATTTTAGTCTTCATCCTCAATTATGGCAGCTCCTGCAACATCTCCTTAGGGGGGCCCTGCAACCTCTGATTATATAGCAGCCAAACACTCATTTTCTGTCTAAACTTTCCAGTGATGATCTGCAGAGCTCCCACAGTTCTTACCTTATCAGTATTTTTTATTGATTTATTGTTATTAATTATTGCCTCACCAGTCAAAAATGCTTTCTCATTGCAAGGACACATGTGGCAAACTGAGGCATTAACAAGGAAGAATCTCATTTTCTCCCCAAAAAATCTCTCCAAAAAGATTGTGATTATTTTTCAGACACTCATTCAGTTCCAGAAAATTCCCAGTATTTCTAACTCTCTGTTCCCCATTCCTATGGTGTTGGTTTTGTTTTCATTTGTGTGGACATAAGACCTCAGGAGGGCTACTGCAGCTGCAGTCTTCACACCTGTGCTCCACAAATTTAGTCTGTTTCTCTTCTTAACAAGAACAATGTTTCTTAGAAGACCTCAGTTGACTGACCCTTACATCCCATGAACCAACTCTGTGCTGTAAGGTCATCTCAGGCTGGGAGTATCTGTGGAGAAGTGTCAATTTTTACAAGAGTAGAGGGAATGAGGCACAGGTGCAGGCTGTAGGGACTGTCTGCCAGGTCTGTACTCCCTGTGTGCCTACTGCACTGACCCACCCACAAGATGGGAAACTCCTGAGAGAGAGGCATGTGTCTCTGATACTGAATTACTAGGACACAATCTTGTCATAACTGGGAGGTTGAGAATAAAAGTGTTGCCTGAATGGGCTTCTGTCTGTGTTTGATGTAGGAGTCACTACCAACTCCGTATTTCATCCCAAACAAGTAAAAGCCGCTCCTGAGTTCTTCAAGCTCAGTAATAAGCCTCTGTAAACTTGTGTGACTATGAACAACCCCAGGAGGGACTTAAAGGAGGTCTCAGGTGAGTCCTGTCCCTCCTCCTGGAAATGGGCTGGTCATATTTTTATCAGAAAACTGAGGACTTCAGGTCTGACCTTGGGAAAGGCAGGGGTTTACACAGTGCAGAGAAATGGCTTCCCTGGGGTCAACAGCCCATGAATCAGTGACTCAGGGACTTGAGCAGCAGGTTCTGAATCCACACCTGGATCAAAGATGTCCCTGAGACTCCCACAGCCAGAGTGGAGCAACCACCAAGGGCTGCATGGGTAACCGGGCAAAGCCACCTGGGGATGGGCTGGGCCTGGGCCTCAGGGAGATGCTGACTTTCAAGGAAGGTCAGTGACCATGATGAGACCTGGAGGAAAATGTGTCATTCTTCTACAGTGTGATTCTTGCACTGATATTCAAATTCCTCTGACTCCATGTTTCTCATCTGTCTCTTGACAATGGTACCTATTTCTCTGTCACAGGTCCAGGCACTTTGCTTCCTCTCACGTCCTGGTCTACCCATTTGTGATAAAACAGTGTCACAGTCAAAAATGCAGCCTCCTCTGTGGTCACCCATGTCCATTTCCCTCTTATGTGCTCTGTGAGGTTCTGTAATGCAGACACAGTGATTTCTTGTTTCCCGGACTCCTCCACCTTCCACTGTGTCTGGTCTTTTCTGTCTCACTCCTGGGACAGCTGTGAACTCTCATTTCACAATTCCCTTCTGAGGTTCAAAGCAGTTTCTCATGAATCTTATGTTGACTTAATTTTTATTCCTTGAGAAATTGTTCTGACTGAAGACAACTTAATTATAATAAATGTTCACTTTTGAGCTCCTTGGAGTTTGCAGCCCCCTCCCATTCTCTTATCAAGCAAGCACTTTGTTTACCTCCTAATCTGACTCTGTCCCTGAGAGCACACTGGAATACTGAGTGAGGCACAGCACCTATGGTCTGCCCCAGGAGATCACACCCAAGGGCAGGAACTCACATCATCTCATGGACCTTTCAACACTCCATGTGCACTTGGGAACAAGGAATCTCATTCTGGGTCCAGCACTTGGAATTTGTGCTCTGGGATGAAACCCTGCACCTGCCCAAGCCTCGTGCTGTCACCTGTAGAGTGAGGAATGTTAGGGTCCCTGCATTGGGTTCCAGAAGGTGTCTTCCAAATGTGAACTAGGATGTCATGAGACATCTAAACTCTGACATAAAACGTTTATGGACAGGATGGTTCTGGATTCCTTGTCTAACATTTACCATCTCTCTCTTGAGCCTGAATGGACAGAGGGAGGGCTCGCGACTAGGATGATATCACAGTCACTGCTATGATTTTCTGCCTAACTACTGGACAGAGCCAAGGGCCATTGCATGCAGTAGAGAATCTGGGGTGAACATGTTGACACAGAGTAAAGGACCAGCAGGCTAAAGGGAATTCGCAGGCTCAAGGTGGGTCTTAAGCTCACCCCTCCCCCAGGTCCCATGGGGCTAAGTCCTTCTTCTGGAAACAACAAAGCTCCTCCAGCTGCAGCCCTGATACAGACTGATATGCAACCCCAGGCAACTCTCTCAATTCAGGGAATAAAAGAAGCCTGGGGTGGTCTTCTAGCCTGGGTCTCAGGAAGAAGCATTGAGGGCACCTCTGCCATGTCCTGTACCCCACTCCTCCTCAGTCTCCTGGCTCACTGTACAGGTATGACCCCAGGGTCCCTTCCACCTTCCCAGTCCCAGGGCTTGGAGACTAGCTTGGCACTGACTCTGAGCTCAGTATGGCCCTGCCTGTGGTGACCAGAATGCTCATGAATCTGCTGTAGGATGAGGGGTTTCTGAGCCTGTATCCCGACCCCCAAATGGTGCTTACTGGAATATTGGAGGTTGAGGGGTTTTACCTGCTAAAAGAAAGGGGCTTTGTTCGCATTTGTTTAAAGATCCAATAACCAGCCAAACCCATGAGCAACTGGGGCTCAGGTTGATGGAAGGAAGGACTTGTATTCCTAAGGAATCCACGGAGCTCTTCCAGGTCATGAAGGGGGTCGGGTTCTGCTCACAACATGAAGGCAAGGGATCTTCTGGGCAAAAGTCCCTCATCCCCCACCTCTCTTTTACTGTCCTTGCAGGCTTCGTGGCCTCCTATACGGTGACAAAGCCATCTGTGGTCTCAGATGGCAAGGATCACCTGCTCTGGAGATAACTTGGGGGTGAATATGCCAACTGGTACCAGCAGAAGCCTGGCCACGTCCCTGTATTGGTTATCCATAAGAATAACAACCAGCCCTCAGGGATCCCTGAGTGATTCTCTGGCCACCGTGATCATCAGTGGGTCCCAGGCTGGGGATAAGGCTACTACTGTGTCACATTGTATGGCATTGGGAACAGCTTTCAATGACTCATGTTGACACAGATGGGGGAGTGGGACAAGAACTTCCCCACCCCAGTCTGGCTCTTTCTCTTACACTTTCTGAGCAATGACTGTGACTTTGGTCTCAACTCATTCAGATGATTTCTCCTATAATCACAGCAACAGGAGAAATATGCCAGGTTCTCATTTCAGTCTTAGTTTTCACAAGTAAATACATTCATTTTAGATCCAAAAATCTTGTAACTTTAATCCAGTTTACTGCAGTGCCAGGGCACAGGTTTGTGGGGGTGGAAATGACAGCTTGGTTCCTGCAGCAGGGACAGACAGTCTTCTCCTTCCCTTTCAACACAGAGTGTGACAGGAGAAGGACCTGTTCTCTGATCTTCCGTCCCTCAGAAGTTGGCTTTGAGAGAAGATGAAGAATTGGAATGTTGTCTCCAGGATGAGATGTGCTAATCTGGCCAGACCAGCTCTGGGTGTCTGAGGACAGGAGTTGTCTTCCTACAGGTAAGAAAGATGTGTCCAGGTGGCTCTTGTGGGAGACCAGAGACAGATGTCAAGAGAAGATGTGTCATGAACATCCCGAATCTAGCAGGATTATACCCTGTGCAGCGAAAACACCAGCTCCAGTTTATCATTCAAGAGTAAATATGCATTTTTAAATTTTTAGCTTCCACAATAACACTTTTTAGGCCAGCGCAGGACCATAAAAGGAGAAAGGGTCCCTGTGTAGGGCCATGGGTCTTCCGAGGCTACACTGAGCCTGTGCATATCACTCCTTAAGAAAATCTGTCTTCAAAACAGTGAATAAAGCTGTGCCTTAGACTGCATCTCTCAAATATGTATGACTTAAACTACTCTTACATGTCTTGGATGATTTTAAATATGAAGTATAGAATTTCTTAGAAATAAAAACCTACCTACATAACGAACATTTGTATACCTAAACCTAAATTGAATCCCACAGATTAAAACTAAAAATTAAAAAGATAAAAACCTGAGACTCCCTCTGGGTCCTTCCTACTGACTTGAGAGCTGCATTATTTGCAGGGAAGGGGAGAACACCGGGGAAATAGTCATTCAATGCCAAGTTAGCATTAGCAAATTGTAATTTGATTTTTATACATACAATGTTCATATCATGGTAATGGACCATAATCTTTTGGTAAATGACATTTGATACTGAAAGACTACATGATAGTTGAAGAATCATTCCAAAGCAAAAGATTGTTAAAACCTGGTTTAGTTGCTTCTTATCTATGACTTTTCATCCTCAGGGTTTGTGATCTTCCCCACATGGGGCAGGGAGTTGGCCAACTTTCCTAACCTGTCACATGTTGAGTGCAACAGCATCCCAACAGCAGCTGGATGAGCCCATGGGAGGGTGTTTCCTCCATCAGTGCCACAAGTATTTGGGCTGAGGATTTTTCCATAGGCCTTTCCCTAGCCCAGGATGGACCCAGTGCATCCTGAGGAGGTTGTTATTGTAGGTCGCCAACATTCCTGGCTCCCTTTTTCTTTCTTCCTCCCCTAGTGACCTTGGAATTGTCATTCCTTCTCTTGGATCCTTCCCTTCTCTGTAAAGTGCACTTTCTAGGTTCTGTGCTTCCTGGTCACAAAACTGTAGAATTTAACAGGAAACAGTGCTAGACAGTCCCCATGGGACTCCAGACCCAGATAGCTGACACAATATCAGGGGTCATGGGCAACATTATAGCCTTACAAGATTGCATGGTGGGAACAGGGTGGAAGGTGGAACCAGTGCCCATTCTTTGGAGATTCTTCAGCTCCAGGTGAACTAGAAAGGGGTCGGATGCAGGGCTGCACATACCTGGCCTCATCTGTCCCTGCCCTGAAGAACCCTAGAGTGAAATGGTGGGGCTGGGCTTTAGGGAGATGCTGATATGAAGCACCATTGTAGAGACCCCTGTATGTGCTCAGCAGCTATCGAATAACCGAATTTATTCCTCAGAAATTGCCCCTTGCCACATCTCACTAAACATCATCAGGTCTCTTACAATTCTGCATTTATTAAAAATCACAATGGAGAGGACTAGTGTGAATCACAGACATCCTACAGGTAGCCACTGTCCTTCAGGTCGTCACACTTATGACCTCTCCCACACAGGACTGGGAGATACCTCATCCATAAACAAGAGGAGACACATATCTTAAGCCCTCCTCTAGACTGGTTCTCCCCAAAAAGAAGAGAGATTCCATCAGGACTGCACCATCTGATACAGCTCCCTCCTCTCTTGCAAGACTTGGGATTACTTCTGGACCCATCCTTTGAGTTTATTTGACTCTTCTCTGCAATGGTTGAAAAGATCCTGGAAGAAGGAGGTAAATTCCACAGATCCAGCCAGGCAGTGATTTCATTTTCAATGTCTTTACTAGATAAAACTTGTAGAACAGAAGAATATGGCTTTAAGTACACAGAAGGATGTATTGATGCAGAAACTGAGTTCTCTATTTCTTTCAGAAAACTGGATTAAAAACAGTGCGCATGCAGGTGCGATGCACAGCAGTATACATTCACATTTTATCCTTCCAGCATCTCTAAATCTCCATTTCCTGTCATGATTATAGTCAGAGGGCTTGGGCCATCTGAACACCAGAACATCCCAGGGCTTACTGTGTCATGGTAGTTGGATAAGATGTGTACCAAGGTTCAGGTCTGTTGGAAGCTTTGGTGAGACCCATGCACTCCTGAGAGTAGGAACTAAACCACAGAAGACTCATCCCTCCATATTAGCTGCAGTGTTTAGGGTTTCATTGTTTAGAGCAAGCGGAACACCTCCCAGAAAATAAATAGCATATTATTATGCTCTACAGTTCCCACCAAGAAGAAAGGAGCACAAAGTCCATGAATGTCCATTGCTTTCTAGAAGAAGCACTTTTTACACTTGTGAATGTGGCTACAACCCATATATCAGAGCCATGAACATCACACAGTGATTCTGGCGTTCAGAACAGGCAGGCTCTGAAGGAGGTGTCAGCAGGAGTGTGAGAGAATCCAGTAGACTCTAAAATAATAGATGAGTTGCTGATGAGAGGAGAAACCTCATGTTTATGGCAAATCCCATGGGTGATTCCCAATATAGACCCATGGGGTTTTGGAACAAGTCCATATCATTTGTAGTACAGAATAGTTTTCCTTTGGGAAAACAATTACTGGTATAATTGGTGCCCTGGCAGATCCAAGACAACATGGGACACAAAGTGACCAAGGGGCAAAACTGCCAGATGTCCTAGTCGTGAGCCCAGGCAGGCTCAGCACTGAACCACAGGGAGATGGATGTGGTCATCTAGATTGGAGCAGAGCAAGGCCCAATATCTCAGTCACCTGCACATGTAGCTGATCCACATCCATGTTCTCATCTCTCTTGCACAAGCACTTCTCTTTGGATTCACATTCACATTCTGTGTGAGGAGACTGGGCTTCCTGAACCAGGTGACTGTCACCTGAGGGATCCAATCAGCTCTGCCTAATGACAGCATGATGTGCATCTCATTTGAATCCTAGCATCTAGGCACCACATTAAAAATAAAGAGATATGACCTGTAAGAGAGCTTAAACAATGTTTTATTTAACCCAGTATTCCAAAAATAGTATTGCTTTCACATACAATCAATATAGAATTGTTTATATTTTGCAGTTTTTCTTGGTTATTATTACTTTTTAGAGATTTTATATTTTGTTTTTGTGTGATCAATGGACATGTTCGTGTGTTTCCTCTTGACAAGGATGCACTGCGGTGGTTTTTATTTGATGACTTTGACATGCTCAGTTGTCATTTATGTAACTCACCTCATGAGTTAGGGTTAGAGAGTAGAATGATTCTGTGCAGGATTTGTAGAGTGGGCAGCATCAGTCTGTGGCTCGTGCTGTGACTGCATCTGTGCTTACTGAGTCGTTTGAGGCTGCTCCACTTACCCCTCTGTGTTCCTGCAGGTAGATCTGACTCTCCAACTCTCCTTAAGGACCAAGTGCACCCAGCATGTTAAGTTCCCTTTCATTATATAGAAATGCAAGGAGTGGTCAGATCCAGCTGGGCATTTGGATGTTCACACCGGGAATCTAGGAAAGAAATCAGAGTTTTCAGGTAAATAGTGGCCCCTCAGGTCCCTGATGGCCCATGGTGGAAACAGTGGCCGTCGTAGTTGGAAGAAGACTCTAAGGGAGTAATTGCATGCACAGAAGATATGGAAGGACAGGAGGGAGGCACCACTGGGCAGGAGACATTGGCCTGCAATGTGGGTACACTTGAGGCCTCAGTATACACAAAAGGAGCTCTGGAGCTGTGAGGATATTAAGGTCATTAAATTGTCCAGGGCTTTGGAATCTTGGTCTCAGGAAGTGTTTGCACCAAATATCTTGGAGAAGGGGCATTAACTAGAGGAATTTCTGCAACCAGCAGCACTTCCCAATGAGGGCACAGCACTGAGGTACCAGGGATTCTTAGCTGGGCTGTGGGTGAGTGAGTTCAGAAGAGGGATCTGGACAGATTTCACAGTGTCCACTCCACTGTTTGCTCAGTTCAGTTTCACAGGCTGCCACTGTACCTGAGATTCAAGACCCCAGCAGAGCTTGGCAGTGTGAGGACAAGTTCAATAATTGGCCTAAGAAAGGGTTCCATCACCATCATATGAATATCCAAGGACACAACAATGAGCAAACGTTGCCTCTATCAGTCCTTCCTCTCAGGCCTTCATTCTCTAACTCACACAACAACCCAAATCCCTCTAATAATTCTTGTCCTGCAGGGCATTATTTGTGTCACACCCACCGTCTGAAGAGCTTACCTGGAGGGCTACATGGAAGGGCGTCTAGGGATCTCTGATTCATGGGAATTGGGTCAGCCCTGCTCAAAGCCTAGTCCACAGTCAGACTGGGGCTAGAGGAAAAGCGAGACACAAACAGGAAAGGGGTTTGTGTCTCACTTCCCCATCTGTTTGTGTCACTGTAAGACTTGCTGCTGTCCTACACCTGACAGTAATCGTCAACTTTGTTCCAAGCCTGGCACCCACTGATTGTCATGGGGTCCATGTTGTCTGAATTGGAGCTGAAGAATCGCAAAGGAATCCCTGAGGACTGATTGCTATCCTCACAGATGACTACTGCAGTCGCCTGGCCTGGTCTCTGCTGGTACCAGTGAGAATATTTATTTCCAATGTTGTTTCTCCTGCAGGTGATTCTTACTGATGGTCCAGGGGACACTGACACTGAGGGTGACTGAATCAACTCATTGGAGGACCTGAAACCTGCAAGAATAAAAAATAATAGAGAAAGGCTTGAAATTGAGGGTCTAATTCCAAAGATTGCTTTGCACCTTCCTGGTCTGGAACCAATTGGGAAATGAAAGAATCTCAGGGCATCCCTGACCACAGGGGCACCTTGTGGGGATTTCAACACCAGCACCCCTCCTCCTGGAGGAAGTTAATGAGCATCCTTCTCACTACAGTTAAGGTCTTGCTGAGCGAAAAATTAGAACCAGGCTTGTCACTGAACCCTGGGGCTGGGTGAGTTGGTGGAACCTAGTGGCAGTGTCTGTGCACTGAGTGAAGAGGCTGAGAAGCAGAGGGGTCCAGGCCATGGTGGAGGTACTCCTGATGCTGTTTCCCAAGGTGCAGACTGGACAGGTACTGCCCATGCCTCTCTTATCCCTTGGGTGAATAGAATTGCCTGGGATGCAGATCAGCCAAAGTCATGGGCTGTGCTAGAGTGGCTTTGTGGTTTCCAGAGAAGGGTTCAGCCACAAGGGACACAGGAATGGAAGGGGAGATCAGCAGATCCATCCTCTGCCAATGGACCTTTCTTCACCTTCTGGTCCCCTGGTCTGGGCTCACACCTCAACCTTAGACTGTATCCTGGCCTTACTTCTGGGTTGGCCTCACCTTATCATGCAGAGCTCAGAGGTCAGTCTGTAATGCATCATGACTTTATTCTATACATGATGGTACAAGGCTTCCACAGGTGCAAGGTCCTTCCACAAATCACAGCTTTTAATTCAGATGGCCCAATCCAGATTTCTGTACTATACTGTAGAAATAGGGGCATCGTATAATAGCTTGATGTCAGAGACATCGAGTAGAGGAATTTGGGTATCATTGTCAAGGATGATGCAGCAAAAAGAGAACGTCTTTCCTTCCAGGTCTTGTGCCTGGTCACTGACCCATCCTGCATGTAAGCATCTTCTTAAAGTCCAGCCCCATTCTGGGGCCCAGGTGATTTTGGCAGGGGATTATTTGACACCCTCTGGTGGTCCTCGTAAGTGGCTGCTGGAGGATCAGGGGCCACCTTGATCCAGGAGTAGATTCAGAATCTCTTGCTCAGGTCCCTGATTCCCTGATACATGTGGACCCTCTCAGCCTCAAGACCAGGCACGTGCAGCTTATTTGTCCATATGGGTATGAAGATACCTACTGGTGGGAAAGCAGGCAGGGCCCACCTTACTCCTCCCTGCACCTGTCTTTGGGATGTTGGGTATGGAATTGGAAGCAGGGTTTAGAACCGGTGACCCCTGCAATCAGGGACTGACTGTTAATGGTGCTGGCTGTGGGTACAGGGTCAGCAAGGGTTTTGATTACCAATATAGAATATAGATTCTGAATCTACTCCTGGATCAAGGAGGCCCTTGAGAGCCACTTTTGAGGACCACCAGAGGGTGGCATAGAACCCTCTGCCAAAATCACCTAGGCAACATGGAACAGAGGACAAGGTGGCTCTTCCTGAAGGCTAGAGGTTTGCTTATTGCTACAAGTGCTTGGGCACCTGGAAAATTCCCCAGGTTCCTCTCCCACAACAAAAGGATTCAGGCACCTGGCTCCACACAATCATCTTAATGGATTTCTGAATATGACATTGATCTATTTCCATGTTAGCATTATCAAATTTAAACATTATTGTTAAATGTTACATCTATAACAATATAGCCTATGAATATCTAAAGGACACACCTGAAACAATAGTCTTTAATTCAAAACTATCCCCTTGGATGGTGCTTAAGATGGCAACTGACAGGTCAGACTGTAAATGTCTGTGGAGCCTAGTGTTTATAAATACTCTCTGAGTGAGTGGGTGGGCAATGGTGGGAGCGTGAAAGTCCCTCTGAGGGGATACTCAGGTGCATGCACCTGGGTCCCCCCTCTGAGGGCAACTGCAAGCCCCCACCACCCTGAGATTGTAGCATGGCCAGCAAGATTGCACACAGGATCATCTGCTGTTTGCAGGAATGTGCCTGAGAAAAGCTGCTGAATCCAGCTGATTCCCATCACCTGTTACCTGGCCCACGCCATCACCTGTCATAAAGGATCAGCTGGAGCCCACGATCTGATCAGTGGAGACAGAAGATCAGGAAAGTCAGAGAGGAATCCATGCCTGATGAGGAGCCACCCACCACAGCCATTTTCTTTGACCCAGGACAGCGCAGAGATTTGCATTGTCCCACCCAGCTCTGTGCAGCCTCCAACTTGTAGCCTAAGTTAATCTCATCAAACCAGAAGAGACAGAAGTCCCTTCCTCAGGCTGAATCAGACACAGACAACTAAGATCTGTGTGGCAAACCTGACCATCAGCAACCTGAGTGAACCCAGATCTGACTCCACCCACTCCCGAAGTAGATCTGCGACAGCTGACCCAAGCTATGAGTAACCTTATCTGCCTGTGATGAGAACAGATGTGGGCTAGAGATCAGAGCTGAAGGGACTTTGGACTTACAGGAAGGACCTCAGAGCCAGTCTGATTCCTTGTTTTTATTTTTTATTTTTTGGCTGTTTTTTTTGCTCACATGAGTTTGCTTTTTGCTTTAGGGTTTTTTTCTCTTTCATTCTGGTTTTGATAATGTTTTCATGCTTGCTTTGCTATTGCTATTTTACTGATTTTTTTCTTTTCTTTCTTGTTTCTATTCTTTTGACTCCCTGTTTGTGTCAGGGAAGAGTAGATTAATAGATAGGATTTTGTTGGACTGTGTGTTTGTGTGATTACCTGTATACCCTAGGGTTTTTTTTTCTCTTTTCTGTCTTTGTATTTCTTTTCATTTGTTAGCTGGTATGTCTGTCTGTTTTCCCCCTTACTCTTCTCTCACTCCACCTTCCTCTTGATCCCCTATTCCTTCTTCCATTATTTCCCTTTTTCTTACCTCATTTTGTTCCAGGGAGCAAATCTAAACCCCTCATTGCAAGGACAGATTGTAAGGTAGTGGGAAGTGGGTTCCAGGGTGCCCATACACCTGTTGGTGGATACTGGGATTTGCAGATAGATACTGAATCACAGCTCCCACTTGAACTAAATCTCAAAACTGAAAAAGGACAGCCTCAAACCCATATTCCAGCCTCATAAGTGAACAGAACCAGAGGATCCACATAGGGAGCAATAGGTGAATGAGCAAAAAGGAGCAAAAGCAGCCACACCATCCCTGAAAAAGAGACATACGAAGAGGTGGGGAAAAAGTGTGGGAGTGGGGTGGCGAGGGGAATCTACACAAATAAAGAAAAGCCAAAAGAAGAATATGGATCACTCAAAGATCCCTGGAAGGTCAGACACTGAGAAAACAGATTTTGGAATGCAAACAATGAAGAACCCCCGGAATGACTGGTCTGAAACTAAAAACATAGATATCAAAACATTAATAGAGAGACTAAAAAGAATTGAGGAGAGACAAGAGGAAAATAAGATGGGGTTGATAACTGAGATAACAACAGTAAAGAAAACTGTGAATGAAATAAATGACAAACTTATAAGCATGGGAAGCAGAATTAGCCAAGCAGAAGAAAGAATCTTAGAGTTTCAGTACCAAAATATAGAACTAACCCAAGCTGTCAAAAACATAGAAAAGAAGCTTAAAAAGTCAGAATAAAGCTTTCAAGACATGAGTGATTTGTTCAAGAGGCTGAACCTAAGAGTAATTGGACTTCCTGAGGCAGAAAGAGAGACAGACCACCGTGGAGCAAACATTCCATGAAAACTTCCCTCATCTCATCAGTGATGCAAAAATTCAAGCTCAAGAGATTCAGAGAACTCCTGTAAGACAACAAATGAGAAGACCAACTCCTAACACATAATAATTTACCTAAACAGAGTAGGTATAAAAGAAAAAATCCTAAAGAGCAAGAGATAAAGATCAGACTACCTACCAGGGAAGACCAATTCGAATAGCAGTAGATTTATCTACAGAAACACTTCAAGTTAGGAGGGTTTGGAGCCCAATCTTCAACGTTTTCAAAGATAATCAACTTCAACCAAGAATAACCCACCCAACTAAACTAAACTTCATCAGTGAGGGAAAATTAAAATATTTCCCAGACATTCAATCCCTAAGAAATTATGCTGCCTCTAGTCCAGCTCTTCTAGAAACACTTAATAAAGTATTAAACACAGAAGAAAGAGAAAAAATAACAACAACATTCTTCACAAGAGTGCAGGAAAAATACTGAAAACACATATGAATCAACCCAAAATAAAAAAAACCCAATAAATAGGAACAACAACTTTGTAAGAACCTCATGACAGGGATAAACTCTCACATTTCAATAATTAGCCTGAATGTGATTGAATTAAATGCACCACTGAAAAAACATAGAATGGCAAAATGGGTAAAATAGCATAAGGCAACAATATATTGTCTCCAAGAGACTCATCTCACTAGAAAGTGCACTCACAGACTAAAAGTAAGAGAATGGGAAGCAAAATGTCAGGGAAATGGAACACAGAAGAAAGCTGGATGTGCAATGTTAATATCAGAAAAAATACCCTTTAAGCTATCAAAAATTTACAAAAAGATGTAAAAGGTCACTATATAATGATAAAAGGTTAAAACCATCAATAAGAAATATCCATTCTAAACATATATGCACCCATCATAGGAGCACCAATGCTCATAAAGTAGTTTTAGGCAAACTGAAAAAAGAGATTGACTCTAACACTCTCAAAGCTGGGGATTTCATTACCCCACTCAGAACCCTAGACAGATCATCAAGATAAAAAATCTGCAAGGAGATCCAGAACCTCAATGAGACTCTTGAACAAATGGACTTAATTGATACCTACAGAACACTCCACTCAATAACCACAGAATATACATTCTACTCATCACCACATGGAACATACTCCAAGATCAACCTCACCATTGGTCATAAATAAAACATAAACAATTTTCACAAGATTGAAATTTTACCATGCACCTTCTCAGTTCACAGTGGAATAAAAATAAATATTGACATCAACAAAGTTCCCCAAAACCCACAAAGACAAGGACACTAAACAGTATGATGCTAAGCAACTTCTAGGTCAACAATGAAATCAAAAGAGATTAAAAGTTATATGGAAACTAATGAAAATGAAGAAACATGAAGACCTTTGGGATGCCATGAAATCAGTAGCAAGAGGGGAAGAGAGCAGGAGATTAAGATGGCAGCCAACAGGTCGGGCTGTAAATATCTCCATGGAGGCAAGTGACAATAAAAGACTCTGCGTGAGTAGGCGGGAGATGGTGGGAGCATGGAAGTCCGTCTGAGGGGATACTTGACGGCATTCACCCACGTCCCCCTTTTGAGAGTGACTGCAGGCCTCCCCCCATCCTGAAGTTAGAACTCAGGTCTCAATATTGCTGCAGAAACATTTTCTGCCTGTGGGAATGTGCCTGAAAAAGCCTGCTGAATCCAGCTGATTGCCAGCACCTGGCACCTAGTGCACACAATCACCTGGCATTCCAGACCCACTGGAGCACACAATTTGATTTTTGGAGAGAGAGCATCGTGGGAATCTGGATAGAGAAATATATGCCTGATGAGGAGCCACCCACCGCAGCCATTTTCCAGGCAGAGATTTGCATTGTTCTACCCAGTACCCCCCAGCCTCCAACTTGCTGCCTAAGTGACACCACAAACTATTGCTCCAGGTGCTTGCGTACCAATGAAGTAGGAGAGAGACTCAACAAGGTGCTAGAAGGGGCTGCAGATGGAGCTCAGAGATCTGAACCTATGAATAGCAGATCAACTACTCAGGGCTGTATTGTGATCCAAAGGAAATATCCTGATAGCACAAACTTCAGAGGGACCTGGAGAGTGCTGGTCCAGGCACTCCATCCCCTACCCTCATCCGACCATGGGACAAAGTGTGTGGCCAGAAAAGGATGAGGAAGAACTCCAAAGAGATCAGTGGTGAGTTTGGGCTGACACAAACTCTCTCCTCCCCAGCAGTCCTCTGAATTTTAGACCCACATAGCTGGGCTATGACTGAGAAGGCCATACCCAGATGGAGCCTGGACATTAGTCACAATAGGAGAACCCCATTCCAGGATAGGCCTGGCTGAGGTAAGTGGGAAGAGACTATCCTGTACATCCCCAACATAGATCTCCCTTACCATATGAGAATGGAAGGGGAGGATTGCAACTCTACTCACCTCCACTGCCCCTTCTACTTCCCTGCTTCAATCCCTGAGAAAAGAGTGAAAGAGGTGGCTCTGCAGGAGATATCTGATTAGAGGAACAATTACAGAGCCTGCCAGAAGAACACAGGGGTTTTTGTTGCCATTGTTTTTGTTTTGTTCTGTTTTTTTAATTTTCAATTATTTTTTAATTAAAAAATTTTCTGACTGTTTGTTAGTTCATCTCTTTTAAAAATATTTTTTCTGTGTGCATGAATGTTTATGTGAGGCTTTGACCTGAATCTCCTCCCTAAATTTTTTTCTTTTCTTTCCCCATTTCTTTCTGCTTTTTTTTGCTATTCTCTGTTTGTGTGTGCATGTGAATGACTGAGTGTTTATTTTTTGATTTTTTTGTTGGTTTTTGCTCTTTCATTCTTCTGGGGCTTTTCAATATTCATTTTTACAATTTAAGGGGTGTGTCAATATGTGTGTGATTATTCCACATGAATTCCCTCCTATTTTTCCTCATTTTCCTTATCCCCCTTTTGTTCTTTTCATCTTTCTTCTCTGTTCACTTTGTACTAGGCATATGTGTGTGTGTATAGTTTTCTTGGGGTTTTTCTGTTGTGGTGGTTTGTTTTGTCTCATTTTGTTGTTATTTCAGATTGTTTTGTAGTGTGGGTTGGTTTCTGCTTTCCATCATTATATAGAGTGGTGATGGGGAGTGGATCTCAGGGAGAACATACCACAATAAGTGAACATTTTAATTTGCAAATAGCATCTGACTCCTAACACCCCATCCCCTATTTCACCGGATTTCAAAAACTACAAGAGACAGCAAAGCTTCCCATTCACCATTCTATTTCAAAGAAGAACAAATCCAGAGCATTTCTTGGAAATGTAATTAGTGCTCTATATATTTCATTTATTTACATTGATTTTACATTGATTCAGTGATTTTTTGCTAAATTCATAAGTAGATGTCTCCCCTTAACACTGTGTAATTCCAGAACTATTCTTTTTTATGAGACAGGATCTCTCTATTTCCTCAGGCTGACTTTGAACTTATGCACTCAAGGGAGTCTCCCAACTCAGCCTCT
>NW_007071322.1:0-2265 GCF_000164805.1 Carlito syrichta | reverse complement strand
TAGAAACAACAAAACATGAGATCTGTCACAAATGAGGAAAAATCAAAGGAAGACCTCAGGCAATATCAAGTCTACCAAAGACAAAACTCTTGAAACAACAGGTCTTGGTGCCCAAACAATGGAAGTCACTAATGACTGGCCCCAGAATATGACAGGGATCAGGGAATGGTTGGAAACAGTGAATAAGACTCAAGAAAGACAAGATGCAACACTGAAAGAGTTGTGACAGAGATTCTGGCAATAAAAAGTTTCATCCAGGAAATGAATAACAAGATGACAAACATGGAAAGCAGAATTAATATAGCTGAAGAAAGAATCTGAGAACTTGAAGACCAGTACATAAAATTAACCCTATCTTGAAAAAGCATAGGAAAAAGACTCAAAAAGAAAGAACAAATCCTACAAGAGATATGTGATTATATCAAGAGGCCAAATCTACCCCTGTTGGTATTTCAGAAGAAGAAATGGAAAATTAGAACAACTTGGAACAAGTATTCCGGAGGTAATCCAAGAAAACATTCCCTATCTCACCAGAGATGTGACTAGTCAAGCACAAGAGATACCGAGAACCCCCACAAGACATCAAGTGAGAAGACCAACCCCAAGACACATAGTAATTTGAATATAAAAAGTAGGCACAAAAGAAAAAAGTCCTAAAGGCAGCCAGAGGGAAAGATCAGACTACCTACTGGGGAAAACCAATCAGAATTGCAGGAGACTGATCGACAGAAACACTGCAAGCCAGAAGGGACTGGAGGCCTATATTCAAAGTACTCAAAGAAAAGCAATTTCATCCAAGGATTTCCTATCCAGCAAAGCTAGCTTCATCAGTGATGGAAAATTAAAATCCTTCCCAAACATCCAATCCCTAAGAGATTCTTCAGCTTCCAGACCAGCTCTACAGGAGACACTTAAAAAGGTATTAAGCACAGAAGAAAGAAAAAAGGAATCACTACACACTTCCCAAGAGAACAGCAGAATGCAGAATCAACAGAGAATACAGTGCAACAAGAAACTTGAAAACACACACATAGATTAACCTGAAAGCCAAAAGAAAGCAAACAAACAAAGAAAAAACTTTGTAAGTACCTCATGACAGGGACAAGCAACCACATTCCAATAATCAGCCTGAATGTGAATGGACTAAATGCACCACTGAAAAGACACAGAATGGCGAACTGGATAGGAAACCATGACCCCATTATTTGCTTCATCCAGGAAACTCATGTCACTACAAGGGATGCACATAGACTCAACATTCAAGGATGGAAAATGAGTTTTCAGGCAAATGGATCACAAAAGAAGGCAGGAGTTGCAATCCTAATATCAGACAAAACAACCTTTAGGATATCAAAAATTTAAAAAGATGCAAAAGGACAATATATAATGATAAAAGATTCTATCAATCAGCAAGACATATCTATCTTAAACATATATGCGTGCCCATGCCATAAGAGAGAAGATAGACAAGAGGGACTTTATTAAACTGACAAGCTTCTGCAAGACCAAAGAAACCATCAAGAGAGTAGGGAGACAGCCTACAGCTGGGAAAAAGTATTTGCTAACTCCAGGTCTGACAAAGGCTTAACATCCTGGATCTACAAGGAACTCAAATATGCTGAAAAGAAAAAGCAACCCCATTATAAAATGGGCAAAATATATGAACAGACACTTCTCAAAGGAAAACATTCGAGCAGCCAACAGACACATGAAGAAATGTTTAACCTCACTAATCATCAGGGAGATGCAAATCAAAACCACACTGCGATACCACCTAACTCCAGTCAGAATGGTAATTATCAAAAACTCAAAAAATAATAGCTGCTGGAGAGGGTGTGGCAAAAAGGGAATACTTGTACACTCTTGGTGGGAGTGTAAACAAGTGCAACCTTTGTGGAAAGCAGTGTGGTGATTCCTAAAAGCTCTAAATATCAATCTCCCATATGATCCCCCAATCCCCCTACTGGGAATATCTCTTGAAGAACTCAAACCACTCTGTTAAAAAGATACCTGCACACGTATGTTTATTCCAGCATTGTTCACAATAGCAAGAACCTGGAAGCAACCATGCTGTCCATCATAAGAGGACTGGATTAAAAAAGTATGGTACATATACATGATAGAATACTATGCAGCCATAAAAAAGAACAAAATCATGAATTTTGCAGCAACCTGGAAGGCAGCAACCTGGATGGAGTCTATAATACTGAGTGACCTCTCAGAGAAACAAAGATCCGAGTATCACATGTTCTCACTCATATAGTG
>NW_007071321.1:0-908 GCF_000164805.1 Carlito syrichta | reverse complement strand
GCTGGCAGTGAACGTCGTTCGTGTTTATGGGCTTCAGCCTGGGACACAGAAGCAGACCCTGTCTCCAAAAACATCAGAATCATACACAGATTCTCAACTGTGAGTGGTGTGTTCACAGGGAGTCTAGGTTCGAGGTATAGGTCATCTTGGCCACTGTGGAGGCTGAGGTGGGAGCATTGCCAGAGCTCACAAAATCGAGGCTGGCAGGGAACATTCGTCATGTCTCTGTGCCCCAGCCTGTGCCACAGAAGCAGACCCTGTCTCCAAAATCATCAGAATCGTACACAGACTCTCAACTGTGCATCGTGTGTTCACAGGGCTACTGATTTTAGAGCCAGGAAAAATGGGATTGGGTCAGAAGAAATGTTAGTGGGTGAGAAATGTGGCCCTGGACTTTCTTGGTGGAAGGTCCTCATTGCCTGGTCAGATGGTCAGCCTGTGTGGGGCACATTTCTCACCTCGGAGAGGAGAGCCAACAGGAACCCGACCAGGGAGCTTTGGAACTCCTGCACCAAAGCGGGGTCAGCCATTTATGGGGGTTGGGACTGGAAGGTGCCGGCTAGGGGGACCCTCACATGTGGGGATGATGGGGGGGATTACTGAGGGCAGAAGGTTTGCACACGAATTATTTTCCTCTTTCTTTTTTTCCTTCCTTCCACTCTCACTCCCTCACTTTCTCTCTCTCTCCCTTCCTTCTTTCCTTCCTTCCTTCCTTCCTTCCTTCCTTCCTTCCTTTCTTTCTTTCTTTTCTTTCCTTCTTTCTTTCTTTTCTTTCCTAACTAGGTTTCCCAGGCTGATCTCGAACCACCCAACTCAGTCCATCTTCTCGGCCTGCTCCTCCCAAACTACTGCAATCATAGACTTTCAATTTCTTCGACATTATGGTGTTCCTGCCTAGTCTTGAACTC
>NW_007071320.1:0-358 GCF_000164805.1 Carlito syrichta | reverse complement strand
TTTTTTTTTTTTTTTTTTACCCCTTCTTGTCTCTTCAGCCCATATAGGCTGGAGCGACCTTATTTGCTTACAAATACTACCCCTGGCGCTTTCCATTTTTCAGTTGAGCAAAGGAAAGCGAGTGGAAGTTAAAACATCTGGATCCGTCGTCCTTCAAAACTTTCTTAAAGTCTTTGAGATTCTCCCAGCCGCTTCAAAAGGCAGCCTCGTTCTGAGCTAGGCAAATGAGTAGGAATCTATCCAGAAAGTTTTCGAAAGGCAGTGAGGGATGTGCTTAAGAGATGGAGAGAAGAAGGCGTCTGAAAATAATTGAAACAATGTTTGTTTGGGGGTTTTTTTTTTTTTTTTTTTTTTTTTT
>NW_007071319.1:0-381 GCF_000164805.1 Carlito syrichta | reverse complement strand
GATGCTGGGAAGGATGAGGAGAAAAGAAAATGTTTCTATATTGTTGATGAGAATGCAGACTAGTTCAACCTCTATGGAAAACAGTTTGGCAATTTCTAAAAGAAATAGAAATTGACCTTCCATATGATCTAGCAATCCTCCTACTGTGAACACACCTGGAGGAACACCAATCATTTTACAAACAAGACCAGAACACACATGTTTATTTCAGCACTATTCACAATAGTAAAAGCAAGGAATCAACCGTGCTGCCTATCGAAACGGGACTGGATTAAAAAATGTGGTACATATACACGATGAAATAAACACAACCATAAAGAGGGACAAATAGATGAATTTCTTTTTTGTTTTTTTTTTTTCTTTTTTGTTTTTTTTTTTTTG
>NW_007071318.1:2059-3346 GCF_000164805.1 Carlito syrichta | reverse complement strand
TTTTTTTTACACTTCATAAAACAATCATTTGTGATTCATTCACAAAGATAAATCAAAATGTGTTCTCTGTCAAAGTTTCTCGGATTTCCTTTGTGAAGAGGAAAGAATTATTTTAGCAGGGCAAGCGTGACATCAATATTCAAGCCTTAAGTGACTGAAAATGGGCAGTGTAAAAAAAAGGATCGGAAGTCATCGGGAGAACTTTGGACTGTGATAAATGAATTTCTAGCCCATGCCTTAAAGAGATTAACCAATATATGGTTGTGTTTCAGAAAATGTAGTGCATTGGTGTTTTTTAAGATTTATTGTAAATGAATTGCTGTTTTTTATTTCCTTAGCCTTTTGCGATTGCTAAAAGTGTCAGAGGAGGAGGAAAGTTAGGATTATGCTGTGAGCATTTTGTTACATTAAAAAGGCATTTCTCTCCTCCCCTGTAATTATTGGAAGAAATGTAGGAGGAAGTATTTAACTTTCTGCATTTATGCAGGTGATTGAAGTTATTTTTTGGGAATTTCCCATTCAAATATTTTATTACTCAGGTTTGCTATTCTTGTTTTACACCTGAATTTTGAGATAATCAGTTTCACTAGATTAAAAACACTGTAGTTGGGCAACTCCCTCTGGTCCCCTCCTGCTCTGGGAGCTTTTCTGCCCTCTCAATAAATACTGCTTTAAAAAAAAAAACAAAACAGCCGGGCTCGGTGGCTCAGCCTGTAATCTCGCGCCTTTGGGAGGCTGAGGTGAGTGGATTGCCTGAGCCCACGGGTTGGTGACCCGCCTGGGCAACTCGGCGAGACCTCATCTCTACAATAAATCAAAAATTAGCCGGGTGTGGCAGCGCGCGCCTGTAGTTCCAGCTACTTGGAAGGCTGAGGCGGAAGGATAGCCAGAGCCCTGTACGTCGACGCTGCGGTGGCCCGGAGCAGCCATTGCACTCCAGTCTGGGTGACAGAGTGAGACTCCAACTCAAAAACAAAACAAAACAAAACAAAAAAACACTGTAGTTGCAAGGTCAACTTTTATGGTAACTCATGAAAGGATGTATCAACATATGAGAAAAATATGTACATGAATAGGGAAAAAATTTAGAAGTTTGACTATTCTAGATTTATTTTTCTGTATAGTTTTATGGGTGATTGACAGTAAAAATAATATATCATTTTAAAAGTGTCTACCCCATTCAGCTGTTGGAATTATCAATTAATGTTTTACCCCATATTACATTAGTGTGCCTCTTTTCCCTTTATAAAGCTTAAATTCCTTCCTTCTTGATCAGTGACTTTTTTA
>NW_007071318.1:0-1022 GCF_000164805.1 Carlito syrichta | reverse complement strand
AAAAAAAAAAAAAAAAAAAGAAATCTGCTTTATACTCTCTTAAAAAAAAAATGCTAACACAGTATATCAAATTTAACATCATCTCAACAAATAATGTAGTAGGTATTTATAAGGGTAAATTGCTCATGTGAATGATATTGCCCCGGTAAGAAAGCAATACCTTCTACATTATCTTTTTTAAAGCTCTGTCTTGATATCTTAATCCGTGATAAGTTGTTATGTTAGTAAGTGAATCCCCTAATTATGTTTATATCTGAAAATTCTGTGTTTTGCAGAGGAAATACTCTAATTTCTTTACTTTGAGTTTTTCCAATTCTTCCCTGTTAAAAAGCTGAAATAGTATTGCCTTCACAAATTTTGTTAATACCTGTATAGTTCTGTATTGCTTTCTTTGTGACTGGTTTTTGGGGAGACCAGAGAGGTTCAAGAGAAAGGAGCCTATATTTGCCAATTTAAAAAATATTATTAATATCTTAAGTGAGGCTTCAAGCTAATTGAGGCTTCAAGCTATATTTTTTTTCCTAGCATATTCTCTAAATCCATTATGTAATTTTTTATTTTTTTGAGTTGGAGTCTCACTCTGTCACCCAGACTGGAGGGTCGTGGCACACTCCCAGCCACGGCAGCCTCGACCTGCTGGGCTCCTGCGATCCTTCTGCCTCTGCCTTCCAAGTAGCTGGAACTACGTGCGTGTGCTACCACGCCCGGCTAATTTTTGATTTATTGTAGAGATGAGGTCTCGCCAAGTTGCCCAGGTGGATCTTGAACCCGCGGACTCAGGCAACCTCTCACCTCAGCCTCCCAAAGTGCTGGGATTACAGGCTGAGCCACCAAGCCTGACCATTATGTAATTTTTAATTTTTTATCCTGATTCTAAAAGTTGGACATGATCTTTTTGTTAAATTTAGAAAACACATTAGGCAAGTGTGCTGGTGCGTGCTTGTAGATCCAGGTACTTGGGAGGTTGAGGTGGAGGATCACCTGAGCCCAGGAGTTTTAGCCTGCAGAGAGTTGGGATCTTG
>NW_007071317.1:0-611 GCF_000164805.1 Carlito syrichta | reverse complement strand
ATAACTAGATAGCCTGATGGCTAGACAGCACACTTAACTAGCTACCTACCTACATAGACCTCTGACTTGCCAACTGATTAACTAACTACCTAGCTAATATGCTGGCCAACGTGCTGTCTTAACTGCATTACTTAACTAGCTAGGCAGCTGGTTAGCCAGCTGATTTAACAAGCTACTTACCCTGCTAGGTAGCCAGCTGACTAAACTGACTTAAATAACTAGATACCTAGCTAACCAGCTGACTTAACTAGCTGCTTTAACTAGCAAGATACCAAGATAGCCCGCTGGCTGGGAAGCTGACTTAACTAGCTAGCCATGTGACTGGCCTGCTGACTTACCTAGCTGACTTAACTAGCAAGACAGCTGCCTGGCAGCTGAATTTACTATCTGACTTAATGAGTTAGAGAGCTGGCTAGTCAGCTGACTTAATTAGTTAGCTACCTAGCTAGCCAACTGGGAAGCCAACTGATTAACTAGCTGACTTAAATAACTAGCCAGTTGACTAGTTAGCTGACTTAACTAGCTTGCTACCTAGCTAGCCATCTGGCTAGTCAGCTGATGTAACTAGTTGACTTAACTTGCTAGCCAGCTGGCTAGCCAGTTGACACAAC
>NW_007071316.1:0-358 GCF_000164805.1 Carlito syrichta | reverse complement strand
TGGTTTCTTGGGTCTCTCAATAGCATGCTCTTAACCTAAATCTATTGTTGTCCTCTCAGCGCTAACTGGCAGCTCCCTCTTCCAGCTCCCTCACTAAACCACTCTGACATTTAATTCAGCATCAGTAGCCCTCCCTGACAAGTAACTCCTCACCTGGCCCTTCTCTGACATAATAAAAGACTCAATTATGCAAAGGGGACAGAGTGACATTTGGTTTCTCTTCAGAGCTCTGTATTCGAAGAAGAGTGATGTGTCATTTCTCAGGTTAGTGAGTGCAATTGCATGTCAAGCGCGGTGCACGGGGAAAATTCACATACTCTGATGAGACCAAGCCCAGCATCTCTCTCAACAACCGTCA
>NW_007071315.1:0-397 GCF_000164805.1 Carlito syrichta | reverse complement strand
ATAATATAATTTTAGAAACAAATAATAAAATCATAGCCAACTAAATATTTCAGTCCCTTTGGCTAATGTGTATAGTAGATTTACATACGACTAGTTATTAGACATAAAAAATTCTTATTAAAGAAGTATAAATATTTTTCAAAAGCCAACATAAAGAGGGGCAAACTAAAAAATTTTCACTATCGATAATAAACTATTACTTTAAGTGATAACTTGTTTATTTACTTAGTAAAAAGATATTTAATATGTACCTTTGTTGTGTACTAGCCTGGAAGGCAGAATACAGATAAAGAGAGCCATTTCTTTTTTTTTTTAATAATTAATCAGTATTTTTATTATAGTTTTGTGGGGTACAGTTAAGGGTTAGGTGTACAATTACGTTTCATTCAGACACCCT
>NW_007071314.1:0-424 GCF_000164805.1 Carlito syrichta | reverse complement strand
GCAACTTGACTTTCCAGCTTCCAGAACTGTGAAAAATAAATTTCTGTTGTTCATAAATTATCCAGTCTAAGGCATTCTGTTACAGTAGGCTGAACATTTCATTTTACTCTACAATCTCTAAGATATGCTGTGACTTATGTTTATTTACTTTCATCACTGATATATTTGTATTTATTCTAAACTTCTCAGTTGACCTCTCCTCCATTTATCCTCTTCTTCTTCTTTCATTTTTTTTTCTTGCATTGATTTTTCTTTCTTACTTTTCCTCTCTGGAGAGTTAAAAGCCCCTACTTTAAAAGAATTACAGAAAGCCGGGCTCGGTGGCTCAGCCTGTAATCCCGCGCCTTTGGGAGGCTGAGGTGAGTGGATTGCCTGAGCCCGCGGGTTCGAGACCCGCCTGGGCAGCGAGACCTCATCTCTACAA
>NW_007071313.1:0-359 GCF_000164805.1 Carlito syrichta | reverse complement strand
TGGCTGATTTTTTGATTTATTGTAGAGATGAGGTCTCTCTGCCCAGGTGGGTCTTGAACCTGCGGGCTCAGGTAATCCACTCACCTCAGCCTCCCAAAGGCACAGGATTACAGGCTGCGCCACCGAACCCAGCTTACCTCCTAACATGTTTAATGATTACCATTTCTCAATGTCTATACAAAAACTTACTTATCTCTACAGCCATTACATTATAAATCACTACTGAGGTCTAAGCACTATAATTTTCACATTGATTATAAGTTACACCTGTGACTTTTACACAGCAATTTGTAATCAACTGGGGTAAAACAACATTCTCAAGGTTTCTTAACTGCAAGTTGACCTGACTAGTTTTCTAT
>NW_007071312.1:0-395 GCF_000164805.1 Carlito syrichta | reverse complement strand
TGGAATTGTATGGAATGGCACTGAGTGGAATGAACTGGAGAGGAATGGAATAAAATCGAAAGGAATGTAATGGAGATGAATGGAATTGAGTGGAATAGAATGGAGAGATTGGAAAAGGAATGAAATGGAGACGATAGGACTGGAGAGAAATGGAGTGGAATGGAATGGAGAGGATTGGAATGTAATGAATGGAGAGGAATGTGTTAAAGTTGAATGGAATTTCATGGAATGAAAAGGAATGGAGAGGAATTGAATGCAATGGAGAGGAATGGTATGGAATGGAGTGGAGTGGAATAGATTGGAGTGGAGTGAAATGGAATGGAGACGAATGGATAGAATGAAGTTGAGTGAAATGGAATGGAGTAGAGTGGAATGGAATGGAATGGAGAGGAATG
>NW_007071311.1:0-359 GCF_000164805.1 Carlito syrichta | reverse complement strand
GTATTCTTTAGGGGGGACCAGCAATATTGCATCAGGTCCCTGACAACCTTTTGGGCGTATAAGCATTTGTATGTAAGAGATTGGACTTCCACGTCACCAGAAAATGTTCAGGCGTCTTCAAGATAATAAAAAAATGAATATGGGTTATGGGAGGCCTCATGAATTGTATGGGACTCCATTATAAGGGCTTATTTGGATTCTTGGCTTCTAGTTCTCCAAATTATTCAGAACTACTTGCAACTTGGAAATGACAAGTGTCATTATAGATTCCCAGAAACCTTCAAGTCCTCTTGATTGTCGTAACCAAGAACCAGTCCATGCAATTCAGTTGGGTTCCTTCGGACAACTAAAGCCAGATT
>NW_007071310.1:0-644 GCF_000164805.1 Carlito syrichta | reverse complement strand
GCTAATTTTTTGATTTATAGTAGAGATGAGGTCTCACCAAGTTGCCCGGGCGGGTTTCGAACCCGCGGGCTCAGGCAGTCCACTCACCTCAGCCTCCCAAGGCGTGGGATGACAGGCTGAGCCACCGAGCCCGGCTTCCCTTGGCTTTCGAGGCACAGAAGCTTCCTTGCCCGCCCTCCCCTGCTCCTCCGCACCTGTCTCCTCACACCGCATCAGCCGAGGCACCTCCCAAAAACCAAGCTGGACAGGAGAAGGGTGCAGGGCATACTGTACTTTGATCAGCACGTTCCCTGTAAGCAAAGCCAAAACCCCAAGAGCCCTGGTGTCCTTGGGTCCCTGTGCCCCAGTCAGACCCCACAGCCAGGTGCCACAGAGCCTGGAGCAGGTGAGGTCTTACCCAGCAGCGCGTGCCCGGAGATTTGTGTAACCCTGGCCAGCACCCTAGAGGATGGCATGGAGGGCTTGTGGGTCTGTGTATTCTGCACAAGTTCTGCAGAACCAGGAATTCATCACTATGAGACCCCATAGAGCAAACCTGTGGAAACTCTTCTTTAGAAAAAAGGAGCCAAGTTCGGTGGCTCAGCCTGTAATCTCGCGCTTTGGGAGGCTGAGGTGAGTGGATTGCCTGAGCCCGCGGGTTTGAG
>NW_007071309.1:0-414 GCF_000164805.1 Carlito syrichta | reverse complement strand
GCCTGGAATACCTTCAGTAGGATTGGTATCAGCTCCTCCTTAAATGTCTTGTAGAATTCTGCTGGAAAGTCATCAGGACCAGGGCTTTTTTTTTGTAGGTAGTTTTCTTATTACGTAGTTGATTCCCTTGATTGTTATTGGTCTATTTAGGGTCTCAATTTCTTCTAGTTCCAAACTAGGTAGGTTGTGTGATGTCAGAAAGTCCTCCATTCCCTTAAGGGCTTCAAGTTTGTGTCCATATAAGTGTGCATAGTAGTCTCTAATGATCTTTTGTATTTCTTCAGGGTCATATGTGACTTCATCCTTTGTGTTTCTGATTGTGCTTATTTGAGTTTTTTCTCATTTTTTCTTGGTTAGTCTAGCTAGGGGACCATTGATCTTGTTTATCCTTTCGAAGAACCAGCTTTTTGTTTC
>NW_007071308.1:2241-3483 GCF_000164805.1 Carlito syrichta | reverse complement strand
TGAGACCCACC
This sequence comes from Carlito syrichta, assembly GCF_000164805.1. Classification (NCBI taxonomy): domain Eukaryota; kingdom Metazoa; phylum Chordata; class Mammalia; order Primates; family Tarsiidae; genus Carlito; species Carlito syrichta. Next base: position 3,472 of record NW_007071308.1, on the reverse strand, counting down.
TGGGCAACTTGGCGAGATCTCATCTCTACAATAAAACAAAAAATTAGCCGGGTGTGGTAGCACACGCCTGTAATTCTGGCTACTTGGAAGGCTGAGGCGGAAGGATCGCTGGCACTCAGCAGGTCGAGGCTACGGTGGCCGTGAGCGTGCCACTGCACTCCAGCCTGGGTGACGGAATGAGACTCCAACAAAAAAAACAAACAAACAAACAAACCAAAAAAACAAAATTGGAATCCATTCTGAGAAAACAAAAGTGAAAAAAAAAAATTGAAGTCCATCCTCTCAAACCTGCCATTGTGTTCTCAACTAAGTTTATGAGGTCTGACAATTAGGTCTGCAAATTCACCATAGAAAAAGTGCTCCATACCTCATGGCTGAATATCACTCCGGTCACCTTCGAAATACTCCCCTTGGGAAGCTATGCATCGATGTCAGAGCAATGTCCCCTCATCAAAGCAATTTTGGAACTCTTTTTCTGGAAAGGCCATCAGAGCTGCCGTCGTATTAACTTTGATGTCCTGAATGTCATCGAAATGTCTTCCTTACACTATTTTCTTTATCTTCAGGTAAATAAAAAGTCATTGAGGTTCAGAGCAGGTGATCAGGAGGGTGTTCCAATGCAGTTGTTTGTTTGCTGGCTAAAAACTCCCTCACATGCCGGGTGTGGTGTCTCACACCTATAATCCTAATACTTTGGGAGGCCGAGGCGAGAGGATTGCCTGAGTCCACGGATTTGAGATCAGCCTGGGCAACTTGGCAAGACCTCATCTCTACAATAAATCAAAAAATTAGCCAGGGCCTGGCACGGTGGCTCAGCCTGTAATCCCAGCATTTTGGGAGGCTGAGGCGAGAGGATTGCCTGAGCTCGGGGATTCGAGTCCAGCCTGGGCAACTTGGTGAGACCTCATCTCTACAATAAATCACAAAAACTCGCCAGATATGGTGGCATGCACCTGTACAGTAGTTCCAGCTACTCGGAAGACTAAGACTGAAGGATTGCCTAAGCCCAGCAAGGCTGCGGTGACTGTGAGCGTGCTGCTACACTCCAGCCTGGGCAACAGAGTGAGACTTCAACTAAAAAAAAAAATTAGTTGGGCATGGTGGCACTTGCCTGTAATCCCAGCTACTTGGAAGGCTGAGGCAGAAGGATCGCCTGAGCCCAGCAGGTTGAAGCTGTGGTGGCCATGAGCGTGCCACTGCACTCCAGCCTGGGCAACAGAGTGAGACTCTG
>NW_007071308.1:0-874 GCF_000164805.1 Carlito syrichta | reverse complement strand
GTCGAGGCTGCGGTGGCCGGAAGCAGCCACTGCACTCCAGTCTGGGTGACAGAGTGAGACTCCGACTCACAAAAAAAAAAGGAGAAGAAATGCAGGCCAGGTGTGGTAGCTCACCTCTGCCATGCCAGCACTTTGGGAGGGGGAAGTGAGAGGATTGCCTGAGCCCACAGGTTCAAGACCAGGCTAGGCAATTCTCTCTACAATAAATAAAAAAACATTAGCTGGGTGTAGTGGCGCATGCCTGTAGTTCTAGCTACTTGGAAGGCTGAGGCGGAAGGATCACCTGAGCCCAGCAGGTCAAGGATGCAGTGGCTGCAAGCATGCCACTGCACTCCTGCCTAGGCGACAGAGTGAGACTCCAACTCAAGAAAATAAAATAAAAATTAATAGATAAATTAAAAAATAGAATAGAATAAAAAATACAATTGTTACAATACACTTGTTTGACACAGGGTTGCTCCCATTCTGGTTTCAGCCTATGTTTTTTGTCTTTTTTGAGTTGCAGTCTCACTTTGTCACCCAGGCTGGAGTGCAGTGGCCGCTCTCGACCTGCTGGGCTCCAGCGATCCTTCCGCCTCAGCCTTCCAAGTAGCCGGAATTACAGGCATGCGCTACCACGCCCGGCTGATTTTTTGATTTACTGTAGAGTTGAGGTCTTGCTGCCCAGGTGGGTCTCGAACCCGCGGGCTCAGACAATCCACTCACCTCAGCCTCCCAAAGGCGCGGGATTACAGGCTGAGCCACCGAGCCCGGCAAAAAAATACAACCTGCAGGTCGACACTGGGGTGGCTGTGAGTGTGTGTGCCACTGCACTCCAGCCTGGACAACAGAGAGAGACTCTAACTCAAAAAAAAAAAAGAAAAAGAAAAAGGAT
>NW_007071307.1:0-359 GCF_000164805.1 Carlito syrichta | reverse complement strand
GGTGGCCGGGAGCGGCCACTGCACTCCAGTCTTGGGGGCAGAGTGAGACTCCAACTCAAATAAAATAAAATAAAATAAAATCTAAAACCATGCTGGCCTTGTCAGTGTTAACCTTGGGCTTAATTTCCTGCCTTGGGCCTGGGCCTGGCCTGGCTGAGTATCTGCTGCCTTCATCTGGAACTGTAAAAAGCCACATGGTCTCCTGGGGGGTCACAGGAGTAGACAGTGGGAAGAAGCAAGCCAGACACTTTCCAAAGTTCCAGACAGTGAGAGGGACGAAGAACCCAGAAGGAAAGATGGTCATCACTGGGGGCCAGAAAGGGCTAGGAAACCAGGTGGCTGAATCTTTTCTTTTCTTT